>NW_022630165.1:373267-506214 GCF_010909765.2 Amblyraja radiata
GGCTCAAATTGTGGTGGGACCGGATCCCGGGATTGCCTAACAAGCTTTTTTTTTAATTTTTTTTCTTTTAATCAAAAATATTTATTCCATATTAAAATAGTATTGACAATACAATCAAACAAAACACCACCATAATACAGACGAGCTAAACAACATTATATTGCCATCCTTGTCAAGGATACATTCAACACCCCCTCGGGTGCCCAGCGGTCCCGGAACTCCCTCAGGGTGCCCGTAAACAGGCGTATTCCCTTTCCATCCGCACCCGGGCACGGACGAAACCCCGGAAAGGGGCAGGCAGCCGGCTCGGGTAGAGCCCTCCACCGTCTGGCTCCGTGACTCGCGGATGGCCAGCTTGGCCAGGCCCCAGGAGCAACTCCAACCAGGACTTTCACAGCCCTACACTCTTCCCCTACCATCCCCCTACGCACAGGGTGTTCCAAAGATGAGGTGGTGTGAAAAATGCAGCCAGAAGGCAAGGAGCAGCCCCTTTAGGTATTGAAACAGTGGCTGCAGCCTCACGCACTCCCTGTACACGTGTACCAGACTCCTCCAGCCCGCAACAGTTGCAGGCGGCTGGCGAGTCTGTGAAACGCGCGAGAGAAACAGGTTGCAGGGAACACCTCTCGATGCAATACCCTCCACCCCAGGTCCCCAATGTAAGAGGGGAGAATCGGCGGAGAGGAACCCCCACCGGGGTCCCCCCTCGCGACCGGGAGTAGGAACACCGAACCGGCCACTTGGGGGGTGTCCTGGACGGTGGACCAGGGCGAGGAGTGCAGGGATGTGTAGGAGGAGCCTGTACAGGACACTCCTCCCTGCTTCTCGGAGGGATACGAAGGGTGTCGAGGAAGGCGGCTCAAATTTGTGGGGAACCCGGATCCCGGGATGCATAACAGCTTGGAGGGGATGATGGTATTGAACGCGCACTGTAATCTACCAACAACAACTCCTAACATTTTTGTTTTTTATTGTCCCAAGTGGTCAAGTGCAGAGTGGAGAAACCAGTGGAAATGCATCCTCCGTTGACCTGTTGTGGTGGTGAGACAAACTGTAATGGGTCAAGTTTCTTGTTGAGGTGGGAGTTGATATGCGCCATTACCAACCTCCAAGCCACTTCATCCACCATGGATGTTAGTGCCACTGGTTGATTGTCGTTGAGGCACGTTCCTTACTATCTATAACCAAAGGTCCCAGCAGTCCTGAGTGAGTTCAGCACTCTTGGCCATGGTGTTTGTCAGGTGAGATTTGGGGTGGAGATGTGGAGATCAAGTGTCAAACAGCACGGAAACAGACCCTTCGGTCCCATATTTAGTCCCACCAAGATGTCGAAAAGCAGCTATTCCCATCTGCCCGCATTTGGCCCAAATCCTTCTAAGCTTATCCTATCCATGAACCTGGTCAATGTCTTTTAAATACTGTATTGTAACCCTCCCTACAGTTTCCTCTGGCAGCTTCTTTCATTTCATTCATTCCATTCCCATTCATTCATTCATTCATTCATTCATTCAGTCAGTCATTCATTCATTAAGTCATTCATCGCATTCATATGCAATCAATTCATTCATTCATTCATTCAGTCATTCATTCATTCATTCATTCATTCATTCAATCATTCATTCATTCATTCATTCATTTATTCATTCATTCATTCATTCATTCATTCATTCATTCATTCATTCATTCATTCATTCATTGTCCCCATTTACCACAGTAGTTTATGACACAAATTCTTCCCTTCTCTTTCTGCTCTCCACTCCCCTTCTACCAGATTCCCCTCTTTCCCATCTCTATCCCTCCCCTATCTCCACCGCTCCTCTCTCCTCTCTGCCGTTCCTCCTTCTCCAGTCCTCACCACTCTCTCCACCTCTTTTCTCCCTTCCACCCATTCATACATTCCTGTCACAGGAGCAGAAGTTGGCCATTCGGCTCACCGAGTCCACTCCACCATGCTATCAAGGTTGATCTATCTTTCCTGCTCACCCCCATTTTCCTGCTTTCTCCCCATAACCTCTGCCACCCTTACTAATCAAATATCAAATATCTGTCAATCTCTGCCTTTAAAATATCCATTGACTTGGCCACCAAAGCCTTCTGTGGCAATTAATTCCACAGATTCACCACCCTCTTACCAAGGAGATTCCTCCTCATCGGCTTTCTAAAGGTCCATCCTTTTATTCTGAGGTTATGCTCTCTGGTTCTAGACTCTCCCACACGTGGGGACATCCTATCCACAACCACTCTATGCAGGCTTTTCACTATTTGGCAAGTTTCAATGAGGTTCCCCCTCTTCTGTCTAAACTCTAAAGCATTCTGTCTCCTTCCTCTCCCTCCCTCTCCCTTCCATTCCCTCCCTCCCTCTCCATCCCTCTACCCTTTCCCCTCCCTCTACCTCCACCCCCCCCCCCGCCCACCCTGCATTCTCTCCCCTTCCTCCACCTCACCCCCCCCCCTGCCCACGCTGCATTCTCTCCCCTTCCTCTCTCCCTCTCCATCCCTCTACCCTTTCCCCTCCCTCCACCTCACCCCCCGCCCACCCTGCATTCTCTCCCCTTCCTCTCTCCCTCTCTTCCCCTTCCTTCTCAGCTGGAAGAATGTACAAACGTACAGGCAGCACCCGTAGTGAGAATATAACCCAGGTCTCGTGCATTGCTAGGCTTCAACTCTACTTGATGGGCCGAATGGCCTAATTGTGCTTCTATTACTCATGAACTTCTCCAGATATATTGCCTGACCCGCTGAGCTACTCCAGCACCGTCCTTCCTTACACCTCTTTCCCCCTAACTCTATCTCTCCCCCATCCTTCCTTCTGCACATCACATTGTAGCACCTTACTATCCACCCTCACCCAGACCTGCCCTCCCTCCCCATTCCCTGCCATCTCTCCAGCTCCCCTCCCCTCCCAGACTCTTAGTTTGTCAAGATCATTTTAAGTTGCCGATATCTCTCTTAATCACTGACACTCCGCCCTTCTCACAGGGCGCCTGAGACACTGAGTCTGGAGCCGTGTGGACTCAAACTCACCCTGGCCACTCCCTCTTCTCTCTTCCCATCCAAAACTGCAAGAAATTGCAGCAAATTGTGGATGCAGCCCATACCATCAGACAAATCAACTATTAACTCAATGTTTTACCTCGCGCTGCCTCAGCAAGGCTAGCAGTATCATCAGGGACCATTCTTACCCTGGCCATTCCCTCTTCTCCCATCTCCCATCGGGAAAAATGTATAGAAGCGTGAAAACGCACACCTCCAGATTCAGGCACCGTTCCTTCCCAGTTGTTTTTTATTTTATCTATTTATGTATTTATTAATTTGTTTATTAAAAGCATTGTACATACATCTTAATCATGATATGCAACATAATACATTTTGTGTACAACTCTATTTTTTAAACTTTAAGCTGTAATAGAAAAAGAGAAAAGAGAAAGAAGAGAAGAATGAGGATAGTAGTGAAGTGTAGTCCGCAGTAGTTGGCGTTAAATGAATCATGTTGTTTAAGTAGACTGCGTGCTTGAAAACGTGAGAAAAAAAAAGGAAAGAGAAAAGAACAGATAACAGGCCCCAAGGAGAAGAGGGCCTTAAGAAGAGAATGGAAATAAGTAAAAAATCCAAAGAAGGTAGAGCTGAACAAAAAAGAAAGGGAATGTGTCTAATTCATAACGATTCACACCCATCACCTAGTTGTGAAACAATAACTTTCTAGGGTTATGCTGTCCCATATTATACTTGTAACAAATTAATAAAAGGTGACCATATTCTTAAGAATTATTCTTGTTTTCCTGCTAGAACGAGTCTCATTTCCTCGCGATGTAATATTTCCAACATATTTGTGATCCACATTTTAAACGTTGGGATAGGAGCGTTTTTCCAGAATTTAAGTATAAGTTTTTTTGCCGATATCAAATCATAGTTTAGGAAACATCTTTGAAATATAGTTAGTTCAGAACAGGCTTCCATTGCTCCAAAAATAATCAATTCTGTATTTGGGTCCAGTCTTAATTTAAATATTTATGAAAAGTTTTCAAAAATGTCCTTTGCAAAATGTCAGACATTTTGCACAGGAAACAAATCAGTGTGCTATTGTTGCCTCTTTAGTTAGGCACTTATCACAGATGGGAGACACATTTGGAAAGATTGTATTTAATTTTGTTTTTGAGTAATATAATCTGTGTACAATTTTAAATTAGATCAATATGTGTCTAACGTTAATCGAACATTTGTGTACATATGACACTTAATCTTCCCATCTGTCCTTGGGAATTTCTATAGCCTATTCGTGTTCCCATTCTTTTCTTATATCTATATTAAAAATAATATTATAAAAATATGATGTTAAATGATCCAATTCCACCTGTCTATTCACGCCTTGCTCTAGAAGGTCCATCTTCAAATTTTGATAATCTTGTGTGTTTTTTCAAATAATCTCGGGTTTGTAATTATCTAAAATATTGGTTATTTTCCAAATTGTATTGAAGCTGTAAGTCTTGGAATGATAAACATTTTCCCTCTTCATACAAATCATCCCAAGTCTTAATTCCTAATCGTTCCCAGAGGGTAAACGTTTTGTCAATAGTCGATGGCTTAAACGCCGGGTTGTTAGCTATCAGTGAGAGAAGCGAAAGATTTCTTCATTTAAGAGAGGATTTCATTTGTCTCCAAATTCGTATTATGCTGTGAATCATCGGGTTTCTCTTATATATTATGTTCTTCGGTTTTATTGGGGAGAAAAGGATCGCTCCTATGTTGAAAGGAGTACAATCCGCGGCCTGAGGACTATGAGTGCCCCGGTCTCCAGGGAGGAGGCAGCCGCTCCAGACTTTTCCAAGCCGCTGAGGAATGTTTCACCCGACGCCGAAGTTCCATCTTCACGGCAAGAGGGCCCTGAAAATCATCGGACTGGCTGCACGGCCACAAATGGGCCCCGACCTCGGGTGTTTCACAGAGGAAGAGGACTTTCTAGTGCCTTTCCCCACAGTGGAAAGTTTTGATTCTGCTGTGGGGGACGTTTGTGTTGAACTCTATAATGTGTTGTGTTCATTTTATTCATTTTTTAAAAATCTTTTTCTATGGTTTGTAATGGAACTTATTATTTAATTTATGTAAAGCACTTTGGTGTCAATGCGAGTTGACTTAAAACGTGCTATATAAATAAAACTCTGCAGCTCGTTCCATACACCCAGCACCCTTTGTGTGAAAAAGCTACCTCTCAGATTCCTGTTAATTACTGAAAGTTTGGTCATAAATTTGGTGCAAAAATGCTCCAAAATAAGGCTCAGAATGCATCAGAGAGCATCAAAAACCCCAGAGCTTCCAGGGCCCGCTTGAGGGCCTGGCATCGAGGGACTTCACGCTTCGTGCTCGTGATGTGTGCAGCGCGCACATTATTTCACATTACATTTTTTTAAATCCTGTCATACCACCCCCCTTTTTGGAAAGCTTCGTACGGGCCTGCTCACACACTCACTCACTCACACACTCACTCGCTCACACACTCGCACACTCACACACTCGCACACTCACTCACTCGCACACTCACTCACTCACACACTCACACGCTTGCACATTCGCACACACACACGCACACACACACACTCGCTCACACTCACACACTCACACACTCATATTGTCTTCTTCCAGATAAGTTACTGGACTGGAAGCTAGTGTTCCAGAGGATTAAATCAACGACATGAGTTTAAATCTCAACCTAGCAGATGGAGAAGTTCAATTCAAGAAATTAAATAAATTGTCATTTAAAAAAAATGCCAGACTGAATAGTAATGATCAGACTGAACGTAATTATTTTCAGATTAAGTGAAGATGGTTTCCGACCTGAAACATCACCCATCCCTTTTCTCCAGACAGGCTGCCTGACCCGCTGAGTTACTCTAGCACTTTGTATCTATCTTTGGTATAAAGCAGCACTTGCAGTTCTTTGTTTCTACTGAACGTAACTATCCACCTGCTCACTAATATCCTTGAGAGAAGGAGATTGTCCTGAACCTATTATGAATCCAGAAATGACACTGTAATTGCTTGTTTTTCCCTCAATATCCACACCCAAAAACAAATACCTAAATGTATTTTAAAAATTGATGAGTAGATTATAAACTTATATCAGAAATAACAGAACGGAGAGATCCTGGGCGGCACTGCGGTGCAGCGGGTAGAGACCACGCCAGAGACCCAGGTTCAATCATAAATTGTACATTCTCTCCGTGTCGGGTGTTTCACAGAGGAAGAGGACTTTCTAGTGCCTTTCCCCACAGTGGAAAGTTTTGATTCTGCTGTGGGGGACGTTTGTGTTGAACTCTATAATGTGTTGTGTCCATTTTATTCATTTTTTTTAACCTTTTTCTATGGTTTGTAATGGAACTTATTATTTAATTTATGTAAAGCACTTTGGTGTCAATGCAAGTTGACTTAAAACGTGCTATATAAATAAAACTTACTTACTTACTTACTTCTCCATTAATGTCCATTCTGCCTGTTGTGTTGAACTGTCCAACCAGTACATTATATTTTTAATGTCCACTGCCCAATGGTAGTACATAAAAGTGGGAAGTGTGAGTCCACCGTATTCTTTAGGTTTACATAAATGTCTTCTTTGAATTCTATGGGATTTATAGTCCCATATGAAATTTGTAATGTATGAGTCAATTTGTAAAAACAAGTTTTTAGGGATGTATGTAGGTATTGATTGGAATAAATACAGTATTTGTGGAAGAAAAATCATTTTAATGGCATTTATTCTGCCTATTAAGGACATCGGTAGTGTTTTCCAAAATTGGTTCGACGTTTGTAATTTAGTAAATAAGGGCAGGTAATTTCCCAGTTGTTGTCAGGTAACTGTACCATCCTATCACAACCAGAGAGCAATGCTATCTACCTCTTTGGTGACCATCAGACTATCCTTGATCAGTCTTTGCTGGCTTTACCTTACGCTAAACGGTATTCCCTTAGCATGTATTGATACGCTGTAAATGGCTTGTTTGCAATCATGTCTTGTCTTTCTGCTGACTGGTTAGCATGCAACAAAGGCTTTCCACTGTACCTCGGTACACATGATAATAAACTGAACTGAACTGAACTGCTTCAGGCAGTAAACAAATCCTTCGGCTCTCTGAGTCCGTGCCAAATATCAAACACTCACAATCTCCCGCTTCTTTGACAATAGACAATAGGTGCAGGAGTAGGCCATTCGGCCCTTCGAGCCATCACCACCATTCACTGTGATCATGGTTGATCATCTACAATCAGTAATCCATTCATGCCTTCTCCCCATATCCCTTGACTCCACTTTAAGAGCTCTCATGAAAGCATCCAGAGAATTGGCCTCCTCTGCCTTCTGAGGCAGCGAATTCCACAGATTCACAACTCTGGGTGAAAATGTTTTTCCTCAAATCTGTTCTAAATGGCTTACCCCTTATTCTTAAACTGTGGCGACTGGTTCTGGACTCCCCCAACATCGGAAACATGTTTCCTGCCTCTAGCGTGTCCAATAATAATCTTATGTTTCAATAAGATCCCCTGTCATCCTACTAAATTCCAGAGTATGCAAGCCCAGCTGCTCCATTTATTCAACATATGACTGTCCAGCCTTCCCGGGAATTAACTTTGTGAACCTCTATATTATTATAGAGAATTTTCTACCCTGGAAAAAAGATTTGGAAGAAAGTCTACCCAATCTATGCCTCTCATGGTTTTATATATTTCCACTCAGCCTCCCTTGTTCCAGATAAAACAATGCAAGTCTGTCCAACGTCCCTTTACAGCTGATGCATTTTCATCCAGGTAACATTCTGGTAAACCTCTTCTGCATCCTCACCAAAGCCTCCACATCCTCCCTGTAATGGGGTGACCAGAACTGCACACAATACTCAATAAGCAGATTATCCAAAGTTGTATAAAGGTGCAACATCACGATCTGATTCTACGTAGAGTCATACAGCATGGTGGCACAGCGGTAGAGTTGCTGCCTCACAGCGCCAGAGACCCGGGATTTGATCCTGACGACGGGTGCTGTCTGTACGGAGTTTGTACGTTCTGCCCGTGACCATGTGGGGTTTCCCACTGGTGCTCCGGTTTTCTCCCACACTGCAAAGACGTACAAGTTTATAGATTAATTGGCTTCGGTAAAAATTATAAATTGTCCCGAGTGCGTAGGATGGTGTTAGTGTATGTGGTGATCGCTGGTCGGCGTGGAGTCGGTGGGCTGAAGAGCCCGTTTCGGTGCTATATCTCTAAACCACACTAAATTAACTACAGCGTGGAAGCAGACCCTTCAGCCTACAGCGTGGAAGCAGGCCCTTCGGCCTAATTTGCACCGACCAACATGTCCCATCTACACTAGTCCCACCTGCCCGCATTTGGTCCCATTTCCTTCTAAACCTATCCTATCCATGTAACTGTCTAAATGTTTCATAAACCTTGCAATAGATCCTGCCTCAACTATCTCCTCAGGCAGCCCGTTCCATACTCTCACCACCCTTAGTGTAGAAAAGGTTACCCTTCATGTTCCTATTAAATCTTTCCCCCCTCACCTTAAACCTATTCCCTTCTCACCTTAAACCTATACACATACTCAATGCTTCTGATGAAGTGTCCTGCTTCATCTCAGCACAGTGCATCTCTCCACAGACGCTGCCTGACCTACCGAATGTTTTCTGTTATTATTTACCCGCACCTTCTGTGATAAAAGGGTGACACGGTGGCACAGCAGTAGAGTTGTTGCCTTACAGCACATTCAGTGCCGGAGACCCGAGTTCCATCCTGACTACGGGTGCTGTCTGTACGAAGTTTTGTACATTCACCCTGTGACTGGGTGGGTTTTCACCGAGATATTGTCTCTAGTGTGTGTAAGATAGTGTTAATGTGCGGGGATTACTGGTCGGCACAGACTCAGTGGGCCAAAGGGCCTGTTTCCGCGCTGTATCTCTAAAACTAAGACTAAAAATGCTAAACCTGATTTCTATTATTTGCATTTTATTTTGTGTTTTCATTTCCAATTCTTGTTGTTTACTTGCAGGTGATTCTGAATCCTTTAAAGCCTCGCATGTCCCTCTCCAAAGGTATTTTATCTATCGTTAACATCTGGGCACTGGCGTCTTGTTTCTCTGTGCCTCACGCTATTTACCAGACGTTGTTTCACTACATGTACAGGTAAATGTTACTGAAATACCTCCCTTCCCCATCCCACTGCCCCTATCACTCATCCCAGCCTTGTGGAGTAGTGGGTTGATGTCTACAGCACTCTAGCTTCTGGGCCCAAAACATAGGTCACGGAGTCATATAGCGTGTATACAGGCCATTCAGCCCAACAGGTCCATGCTAACCATTCATATTAATCCTATTTTCAAGAACTAGCAGTGGCACAGTGGCACAACGGTAGAGTTGCTGCCTTACAGCGCCAGAGACTCGTGTTTGATCCTCACTACAGGTGCTGACTGTACAGAGTTTGTATGTTCTCCCCGTGACCTGCGTGGGTTTTCTCCCGGTTAGTAGGTTAATTTGTTACGGTATAATTATGAATTATAAATCAAGCTAAACTCAAATTACAGTCATCCAGCGTGGAAATAGGCCCTTTGGCCCAACTTGCCCACACCGACCAACATGTCCCATCTCAACTAGACCTACCTGCCTGCGTTTGGCCCTTATCACTCTACACCTATCCTATCCATGTACCTGTCCTAATCTTTCATTACCATTGTGATAGTACCTATCTCAACTACCTCCTCAATCAGCTCAATCTATACACCTACCATCCTTTTGTCGAAATGCTGCCTTGCAGCGCCTGAGGCCTGGGTGTGATGTTGGCTATGGGTGCTGTCTGTACAGAGTTTGTACATTTAAGAAAGAACTGCAGATGCTGGTAAAATCGAGGATAGACACAAAATGCTGCAGAACTCAGCCGGTGAGGCAGCATCTATGGAGAGAAGGAATTTGCAACGCTTCGGATTGAGACCATTCTTAAGACTGAAGCGTCACCAATTCCTTCTCTCCATGGAAACTGCCTCACCTGCTGAGTTACTCCAGCATTTTGTTTCTACCCCAGAGAGAGTACGTACTCCCTGTGACTGCATGGGCTTTCTCCAGGTGCTCTGGTTCCCTCCTGCATCCCAAAGACGTGTAAGTTTGTAGGTTAATTGGCTTCAGTAATTGTAACTTGTCCTTGGTGTGTATGACCAAACTCGCAGAACTGGGTCTCTGCGCATCCCTCTGCAATTGGATCCTCGACTTCCTCATTCACAGACCACAGTTTGTTCGTATTGGTGGAAATGTGTCAGCCTCGATAACAATCAGCACGGGAGCACCTCAAGGCTGCGCGCTAAGCCCCCTGCTGTACTCACTCTATACTGATGACTGCGTAGCCGGTCTCAGTGCGAACTCCATCATCATGTTCGCTGAGGACACCACTGTTGTGGGACGTATCACTGATGGGGATGAGTCGGAGTATAGAAGAGAGATCGAGCAACTGTCCATATGCTGCCAGCACAATAACCTCGCCCTCAACACCAGCAAAACCAAGGAACTGATTGTGGACTTTGGAAGGAGTAGGAGGGGGACCCACAGCCCCGTTTATATCAACGGGTCGATGGTTGAAAGTGTCAAGACCTTCAAATTCCTGGGCGTGCACATCTCTGAATATCTTTCCTGGTCCAAGAACACTAATGCAATTATCAAGAAAGCTCAACAGCACCTCTACTTCCTGAGAAGATTACGGAGAGTCGGTTTGTCAAGGAGGACTCTCTCTAACTTCAACAGGTTCACAGTAGAGAGCATGCTGACCGGTTGCATCGTGGCTTGGTTCGGCAACTTGAGAGCCCTGGAAAGGAAAAGACTACAAAAAGTAGTAAACACTGCCCAGTCCATCATCGGCTCTGACCTTCCTTCCATCGAGGGGATTTATCGCAGTCGCTGCCTCAAAAAGGCTGGCAGTATCATCAAAGACCCACATCATCCTGGCCACACACTCATCTCCCTGCTACCTTCAGGTAGAAGGTACAGGAGCCTGAAGACTGCAACAACCAGGTTCAGGAATAGCTACTTCCCCACAGCCATCAGGGTATTGAACCTGGCTCGGACAAAACTTTAATTATTAATAACCAATTATCTGTTATTTGGCACGTTATGATTTTATTTATTCATGTGTGTATATATTTATATTATAGTATATGGACACATTGATCTGTTTTGTAGTAAATGCCTACTATGTTCTGTGTGCTGAAGCAAAGCAAGCATTTCATTGTCCTATCAGGGACACATGACAATAAACTCACTTGAACTTGAACTTGACATTGCTAGGTGTACGGGGTGATCACTGGACAGCGTGGACTTGGTGGGAGCCAGTGGAAAGGGAAACGGGAGATAAAGATGGTGATATAGGGAGATATAGAATAAATGAATGAAAGATATGGAAAAAAGTAACAATGATAAAGGAGACAGGCTACAGACACACCCTCCTCCCCTCTACCGCCTTTGGAATGTGGGTGGAAACCACAGCACCCGGAAAAAATCCATGTGGTCACGGGGAGATCGTACAAACTCTGCACAAACAGCACCCGTAGTCAAGATCGAACCCGGGTCTCTGTCACTGTGGGGCATCAACTCTACCGCTGCGCCACTGTGCTGCCCTCTACAAAAAGGGGACCAGAACTGCACACAATAAAGTCAGTTCAAATCCCACAAATGCAGTTGTGGGAATTTGAATTAATCAAGTCTACTCTGCCATTCAATCATGTCTGATCTATCTTTACCTCTAAACCCCTTTCTTCTGCCTTCTCCCCATAACCCCTGACACCCGTACTAATCAAGAATATAACTATCTCAGTCTTAAAAATTTCCATTGGTTTCCACAGTCTTCTGTGGCAACGAATTCCACAGATTCACCACCTCACCGTTCTCCACACCCTCAACTCATGAAACCTCTAACCCGCTTTCTCCGCTTGTCCCTTCCTTCCAGAGACAAGATCATCAGGAGTCATTGCGTCCCCGCTTTTCCAAAGCCTTCAGAAGTCTTCAGGAGGTGCATGGACCAGTCAACCTTCAACCTTCAGTTGGTTCCCCCACAACGTCTACACCCTCCTGCTCACTGGTCAACGTGTCCAATTCAACAACACCCTCTACTTTGCCTTCCACTGGGTGGCCGTGAGCAGCACCTGTTGGAACCCCTTCATCTACTGTTGGATGGACAACAGGTCCCGCTCCGACCTCATGACCCTTCTGGCCACGTGCGGGGGGAGAAGGAGGAGAGGAGGCAAGATCCTGGTGCTCACCGCAGCCAGCGGAGACGGGAGGCAGTCGGGGGTGAGATTGGAGGACAAGCCTGGCCCGTCCACGGAGAATATGAGTTCCTACCTTGGTGGGTGCAGGGGTAACAATGGGGAGGTGAGTACACTTTAGACTTTACAGATTCCCCGTTGAAACTTGGCCCAGGTATTATGGGCCAAGGCATCTGGACCTGTGCTGTATTGTTCTATGTTTAGTTTAGTTCACTTCAGTTCAGTTTAGTTCAGTTTAGTTTAGTTTAGTTCAGTTTAGATTCTGGAGTAGTTCCTGAGGATTGGCGGGTAGCAAACGTAACCCCACTTTTTAAGAAGGGAGGGAGAGAGAAAACACGGAATTACAGACCAGTTAGTCTAACATCGGTAGTGGGGAAACTGCTAGAGTCAGTTATTAAAGATGGGATAGCAGCACATTTGGAAAGTGGTGAAATCATTGGACAAAGTCAGCATGGATTTACAAAAGGTAAATCATGTCTGACGAATCTTATAGAATTTTTCGAGGATGTAACTAGTAGCGTGGATAGGGGAGAACCAGTGGATGTGGTGTATCTGGACTTCCAGAAGGCTTTCGACAAGGTCCCACATAAGAGATTAATGTACAAACTTAAAGCACACGGCATTGGGGGTTCAGTATTGATGTGGATAGAGAACTGGCTGGCAAACAGGAAGCAAAGAGTAGGAGTAAACGGGTCCTTTTCACAATGACAGGCAGTGACTAGTGGGGTACCGCAAGGCTCAGTGCTCGGACCCCAGCTATTTACAATATATATTAATGATCTGGATGAGGGAATTGAAGGCAATATCTCCAAGTTTGCGGATGACACTAAGCTGGGGGGCAGTGTTAGCTGTGAGGAGGATGCTAGGAGACGGCAAGGTGACTTGGATAGGCTGGGTGAGTGGGCAAATGTTTGGCAGATGCAGTATAATGTGGATAAATGTGAGGTTATCCATTTTGGTGGCAAAAACAGGAAAGCAGACTATTATCTAAATGGTGGCCGACTAGGAAAAGGGGAGATGCAGCGAGACCTGGGTGTCATGGTACACCAGTCATTGAAAGTAGGCATGCAGGTGCAGCAGGCAGTGAAGAAAGCGAATGGTATGTTAGCTTTCATAGCAAAAGGATTTGAGTATAGCAGCAGGGAGGTTCTACTGCAGTTGTACAGGGTCTTGGTGAGACCACACCTGGAGTATTGCGTACAGTTTTGGTCTCCAAATCTGAGGAAGGACATTATTGCCATAGAGGGAGTGCAGAGAAGGTTCACCAGACTGATTCCTGGGATGTCAGGACTGTCTTATGAAGAAAGACTGGATAGACTTGGTTTATACTCTCTAGAATTTAGGAGATTGAGAGGGGATCTTATAGAAACTTACAAAATTCTTAAGGGGTTGGACAGGCTAGATGCAGGAAGATTGCTCCCGATGTTGGGGAAGTCCAGGACAGCGGTCACAGTGAGAATGTGCAAGTTACGTTTAACCCGGGTCTCCAGCATGATGAGGCAGCAGCTCTACCCGCTGCACCACAGTGCCGCCCAGAATCTCTCTGTTCTGTTATGCCTGATATATGTGTTACCACATTTATTTGTTTGTGGGGTGTGGCTGTTGGGGGAAAGACAGGTAATTACTGTTCATCCCTAGATACGCCTGCCTTAGATGTCATTTCTAGAGTCACCTTCTGGCAAAACAGGTTCAGGACAATCTCCTTCTCTCAAGGATATTAGTGAGCAGGTGGATAGTTACGTTCAGTAGAAACAAAGAACTGCAAGTGCTGCTTTATACCAAAGATAGACACAAAGTGCTAGAGTAACTCAGCGGGTCAGGCAGCATGTCTGGAGAAAAAGGATGGGTGATGTTTCGGATCGGAACCAATCTCCAGACTAAATCTGAATAAAAACGTTCAATCTCAACATTATTATTAAGTCTGGCTTTTTTTTAAAGAAATTTAATTCCTTGAATTTAAGTTTTCCATCTGCATGGGTAGATTTGAACTCATGTCGTTGATTTTATCATCTACAAATCTGGCGACCAGTCCAATAACTTATCTGGAAGGAGACAATACTGGTGGGTGGGTGGGTGAGTGAGTGAGTGTGTGAGTGGATGAGTGGATGAGCAGAGGGGTAGCCAGGGTGCGACTCATCCTTGATTATGCTGCTGGCCTTGCCGAGGCAGCGTGAGGTATAAATGGAGTCAATAGAAGGGAGGTTGGTTTGTGTGATGGTCTGGGCTGCGTCCACAATTTGCTGCAATTTCTTGCGGTCATGGAGGGAGCTCTTCCCAAACCAGGTGATGATGCATCTGTAGAAGTTGGTGAGAGTTGTAGTGGACATGCCAAACCTCCTAGGCTTTCTAAGGAAGGAGCCGCGTTGGTGTGCTTTCTTGGTTGTTGGACCGATCACCGGGCAGGTGTTCAAAGTAAGGAACAGAGGCAGGTGGAACACGAAGTGTTGGTCACTCAACGAGTCAGGCAACATCTCTGGAGGGCCTGGGTAGGTGATGTTGTGGATTGAGACCATTCTGTTGATGTAGGTGTGGATATTCAGCCCCTTGAGTCCTGCACCATGCATTGACATTGAGGCCATCATTCTCACGACTCTGACTAATGCCATTAGTAGCTGAGTAGAGTTGACATCATGACCGGTAATAAGAATTAAGGACTCAAATCATTGACCATCAACAGTAGGTTTATTTCACTTGCACAAGGGAAGAAATATCTCAGTCAAAGGCTGTGATCACAGCCATAAAGTCGGGACACAAAAATGCTGGAGAAACTCAGCGGGTGCAGCAGCATCTATGGAGCGTAGGAAATAGGCAACGTTTCGGGCCGAAACCCTGCTTTTGACTGATAGGGGGTGGCGGGGAGAAGGAAGGAAAAAGGAGGAGTAGGAACCAGAGGGCTGAGGGATGGGAGGAGACAGACCGAGGGCTGAGGAAAGGGAGGAGACAGCAAGGGCTAACATAATTGGGAGAATTCAATGTTCATGCCCCCAGGATGCAGACTCCCAAAGCGGAATATGAGGTGCTGTTCCTCCAATTTCCAGTGTTGCTCACTCTGGCAATGGAGGAGACCCAGGACAGAGAGGTCGGATTGGGAATGGGAGGGGGAGTTGAAGTGCTGAGCCACCGGGAGGTCAGGTAGGTTCTTGCGGTCCGAGTTGAGGTGTTCGGCGAAACGATCGCCCAACCTCCGCTTGGTCTTACCGATGTAGATCAGCTGACATCTAGAGCAGCGGATGCAATAGATGAGGTTGGAGGAGGTGCAGGTGAACCTCTGTCACACCTGGAACGACTGCTTGGGTCCTTAAATGGAATCGAGGGGGGAGGTAAAGGGACAGGTGTTGCATCACTTGCGGTTGCAACGGAAAGTGCCCGGGGAGGGGGTGGTACGGGAAGAATTGGCAAGGGAGTTGCGGAGGGAGCGGTCTTTGCGGAAGGCAGACATGGGGGGAGATGGGAAGATGTGGCGAGTGGTGGGGTCACGTTGGAGGTGGCGAAACTGACGGAGGATTATTTGTTGTATGTGACGGCTGGTGGGGTGAAAGGTGAGGACTAGGGGGACTCTGCCCTTGTTGCGAGTGCGGGGATGGGGAGAGAGAGCAGTGTTGCGGGGTATGGAAGAGACCCTGGTGTGAGCCTCATCTATGGTGGAGGAGGGGAATCCCCGTTCCCTGAAGAATGAAGACATTTCAGATGCCCTGGTGTGGAACGCCTCATCTTGGGAGCAGATGCGGCGTAGACGGAGGAATTGGGAGTAGGGGATTGAGTCCTTACAGGAAGCAGGGTGGGACAAAGTGTAGTCCAGATAGCCATGGGAGTCAGTGGGTTTGTAGTGGATGTCGGTCAGAAGTCTATCACCTGCGATGGAGATAGTGAGGTCAAGGAATGTTAGGGAAGTGTCGGAAATAGTCCAGGTGTATTTCAGTGCCGGATGGAAGTTGGTGGTGAAGTGGATGAAGTCAGTCAGTTGTGTGTGGGTGCAGGAGGTGGCACCAAAGCAGTCATCGATGTAACGGAG
Source organism: Amblyraja radiata (assembly GCF_010909765.2). Classification (NCBI taxonomy): domain Eukaryota; kingdom Metazoa; phylum Chordata; class Chondrichthyes; order Rajiformes; family Rajidae; genus Amblyraja; species Amblyraja radiata. Next base: position 389,558 of record NW_022630165.1, read on the forward strand.
GTAGAGGTCGGGGATGGGGCCCTGGTACGTATTGAACAAGGATTGTTCGACGTACCCGACAACGAGGCAGGTGTAGCTGGGGCACATGTGTGTGCCCATAGCCACGCCTTGTATTTGGAGGAAATGGGAGGAGTCAAATGTAAAGTTATTGAGGGTAAGGACCAGCTCCGCTATGCGGAGGAGAGTGTCAGTGGCTGGGTATAGGTTGCTTCTCTGGTCGAGGAAGAACCGGAGGGCTTTGAGACCATCATGGTGGGGGATGGATGTGTAGAGTGACTGGATGTCCATGGTGAAGATGACGGGGTGAGGGCCTAGAGAAAGGAATGCTCAGAGACAACGGAGAGTGTCTGAGGTGTCTTGAACATAGGTAGGAAGGGATTTAACCAAGGGGGATAGGATGGAATCAAGGTATGTGGAAATGGGTTCGGTGGGGCACGAACACGCAGAGACAATGGGTCTACCGGGACAGTCAGGTTTGTGGATTTTGGGGAGAAGGTAAAATCGGGCCGTGCGGGGCTGGGGAACGATGAGGTTGGAGGCTCTGGGGGGGGGGGGCATGGAGCCGGAGTGGATGAAGTCAGTGGTGGTGCTAGAGATGGTGGCCTGGTGCTCGTCTGTGGGGTCATCGTCCAGGGGTAAGTAGGATGAGATGTCCGAGAGTTGGCGTGTGGCCTCAGCTTTGTAGAGATCGATGCGCCAGACTACCATGGCACCTCCCTTGTCGGCTGGTTTGATCACCCAGTCTGGGTTGTTGCGGAGTGAGTCGATGGCAGTGTGTTCAGGGGGGGAGAGATTGGAGTGAGACAGGGGAGTGGACAAGTTGAGGCGGTTGATGTCGCAACGGTAGTTGTGGATAAAAATGTCTAAAGCCGGAAGATGGCCGTGAGGGGGGTTCCACGAGGAGGGGGTGCGTTGGAGACGGGAAAATGGGTCATCAATGGGGGCGAGGACTCCTTCCCATGGAAGTACGCTGTGAGGTGGAGGCGACGGTAGAAGAGCTCCAAGTCATGGTGGGCGCGGAACTCATTGAGGTGGGAATGAAGGGGGACAAAGGTAAGACCTCTGCTGAGGCCAGACCGTTCGGTGTTGGAGAGGGGGAGGTCGGGGGGGATGGTGGACACACGGCAGGGGTGGAGGTTGGGGCTGGAGGAAGGCAGGTGAGTGAACTGAGGCCGAGGCGATGTCTGATGGGGGGGGGGTGGTGGTGAGTGGTCGGGGGGTAGGGGGGTATGAGGACTATAGTGTGGGTGGGGAAGAGCAGGGGTCACATAGTTTGAGGGGGATGGGGAAGACCCATCGGCACAAACATTGGCAGCACGGTGGTACAGCAGTAGAGTTGCTGCCTTAAAGCTTCCGAAACCCAGGTTTGATACTGGCTACGGATGCTGTCTGTACAGAGAGAGTACGTTCCTCCCATGACCCGCGTGGGTTTGTACCGGGGGCCCCGGATTCCTCCGTTAATTGTCTTCTGTGAAATTGTTAAAATTGTCCCCAGGGTGTAGGATAGTGCTAGTGTACATGGTTATCACTGGTTGGCACGGACTTGGAGGGCTGAAGGCCCTGTTTCCACACTGTATCTCTCAAGTTGAAAGTCTAAAGTCCACTCCCACAGCCTCTATTCAGTGAACGTTTGTAACTTTCTCGGCACCAGAAACGTGGAGACACTTGTGCACTTCCCAGGTGAGGTCTGCTGTATGATTCAGTTCAGTCCGTTCAGTTCAGTTTACTTTATTGTCATGTCACGTGAATCAAGGGACAGTGAAAAACATTTGTTTTTACCCGGTTGTAATCAAAACAAAGCATTTCACTGGACCAAGGTACAAGTGTGTGTGTGTGTGTGTGTGTGTGATTCTGGCGATTTAGACGCACAGAGTCTCTTGCCCAGAGTAGGGGAATCGAGGACCAGAGGACATAGGTTTAGGATTAACGGGAAAAGATTTAATAGGAATCTGAGGGGAAACTTTTTCTCACAAAGGGTGGTGGGTGTATGGAACGAGCTGCCAGAAGAGGTAGTTGAGGCAGGGACTATCCCAACATTTAAGAAAAAGTTAGACAGGTACATGAATAGGACAGGTTCGGAGGGATATGGACCAAACATGGGCAGGTGCAACCACTGGAGCTGGGACATGTTGGCTGGTGTGGGTCAGTTCGGTCGAAAGGCCTGTTTCCACGCTGAATCACACTATGACTATGACTATGACTCTTGTGTACTGCCTAGGTGAAGTCCGCATGATGTTACTGGGTTGTGTGCAAAACTAAGCAATTCGGTTCACTTTAGTTTTGATGTTGCGTGTACCGAGGTACAGTGAAAAGCATTTATTGTGTGTTATCCAGTCAGCAGAAAGACAATACATGATTACAATCGAGCCATTACAGTTCAGTTTCGTTCAGTATTAGTTTAGTTTAGAGATACAGCATGGAGCAAGGCCCTTCGAACCACCGAGTCCACACCGACCATCGATCCCCGCATATTAACAGTGTCCTACACACACCAGGGACAATTTACATTAGTTTATAGGTACATTATAAGACAATAATGATTAGTGCAAGGTAAAGGCAGCAAAGTCCAATCAAGGATAGTGTTTAAGTGAAGAACTGCAGATGCTGGAAATATTGAAGGTAGACAAAAAGGCTGGAGAAACTCACCGGGTGAGGCAGCATCTATGGAGCAAAGGAATAGGTGACGTTTTGGGTCGAGACCCTTCTTCAGACTGATGTAAGGTTCACCAACGAGGTAGACCATAGTTCGGGGTTGCTCTCTGGTTGTAGTAGGTTGATTCAGTTGCCTGATAACACACATACACACAGAAGCACCCAAGGTCAGGATCGAACCTGGGTCTCTGACGCTGTAAGGCAGCAGTTTTACCCACTGCACCACCATGCCACTGCCTACTACCATCTCTCCCTTCAGCCTCCTCTGTTCCAAGAATAAATGAATCTCTTCATTAATGTAACTTTATTACATGGATAGGACAGGTTAGGAGGGATATGGGCCAAACGCGGGCAGCTGGGACAAGTGAAGCTGGGACATTTTGGCCAGTGTGGGCAAGTTGGGCTGAAGGACCTGTTTCCACGCTGTATCACTCTAGAAACATGGAAACAGCCAATAGGTGCAGGAGTAGGCCATTCGGCCCTTCGAGCCAGCACCACCATTTAATGTGATCATGGCTAATCATCCAAAATTAGTGGCCCGTTCCTGCTTTTTCCTCATATCTATTGATTCCTTTAGCCCTAAGAGTAAAATCTAACTCTCCCTTGAAAACATCCAGTGAATTGTCCTTGACTGCCTTCTGTGGCAGAGAATTCCACAGATTCACAACTCTCTGGGTGAAAAAGTTTTTCCTCATCTCGGTCCTAAATGGCCTTAAACTGTGACCCCTGATTCTGGATTCCCTCAACATTGGGAACATGTTTCCTGCATCGAGCCTGTCCAATCCTTTAAGAATGTTAACGGTTTCTGTCACATCACCTCTCATCTTTCTAAATTCCACCAAATGCAAGCCCAGTCAACCCATTCTTTCATCATATGTCAGTCCCACCATTCTGGGAATTAACCTGGTGAACAAGCACCTTCCCCACCACCGATGTAAGGCTAACTGTGAGGCTAATTATGGTCACTAATGCCAAAGGGGCTTTGCACAACAAGATTGCTAACTAATCCTTAATCATTACAGAATACCCAGTCTAGGATGGCCTGCCCTCTAGTGCTCGTCTGGCAAAATGATTCATAGAAACATAGAAACATAGAAAATGGGTGCAGGCGTAGGCCATTCGGCCCTTCGAGCCTGCACCGCCATTCAATATGATCATGGCTGATCATCCAACTCAGTATCCTGTACCTGCCTTCTCTCCATACCCCCTAATCCCTTTAGCCACAAGGGCCACATCTAACTCCCTCTTAAATATAGCCAATGAACTGGCCTCAACTACCTTCTGTGGCAGAGAATTCCAGAGATTTACCACTCTCTGTGTGAAAAATGTTTTCCTCATCTCGGTCCTAAAAGATTTCCCCCTTATCCTTAAACTGTGACCCCTTGTTCTGGACTTCCCCAACATCGGGAACAATCTTCCTGCATTTAGCCTGTCCAACCCCTTAAGGATTTTGTACGTTTCTATAAGATCCCTCCTCAATCTTCTAAATTCTAGCGAGTACAAACTGAGTCTATCCAGTCTTTCTTCATATGAAAGTCCTGACATCCCAGTAATCAGTTTGGTGAACCTTCTCTGTACTCCCTCTATGGCAAGAATGTATTTCCTCAGATTAGGAGACCAAAACTGTACGCAATACTCCAGGTGTGGTCTCACCAAGACCCTGTACGACTGCAGTAGAACCTCCCTGCTCCTATACCCAAATCCTTTTGCTATGAATGCTAACATACCATTCGCCTTCTTCACTGCCTGCTGCACCTGCATGCCTACTTTTAATGACTGGTGTACCATGACACCCAGGTCTCGTTGCATCTCCCCCTTTCCTAATCGGCCACCGTTCAGATAATAGTCTACTTTCCTGTTTTTACCACCAGAGTGGATAACCTCACATTTATCCACATTATACTGCATCTGCCATGCATTTGCCCACTCACCCAGCCTATCCAAGTCACCTTGCAGCCTCCTAGCACCCTCCGCACAGCTAACACTGCCCCCAGCTTCGTGTCATCCGCAAACTTGGAGATGCTGCATTCAATTCCCTCGTCCAAATCATTAATATATATCGTACCCCACTAGTCACTGCCTGCCATTGTGAAAAGGACCCGTTTACTCCTACTCTTTGCTTCCTGTCTGCCAGCCAGTTCTCTATCGGAGCAGGGCGGTTCTACTGCAGTTGTACAGGGTCTTGGTGAGACACACCACACAGAGAAGGTTCACCAGACTGATTCCTGGGATGTCAGGACTTTCATATGAAGAAAGACTGGATAGACTCGGTTTGTATTCGCTAGAATTTAGATGATTGAGGGGGGATCTTATAGAAACGTACAAAATTCTTAAGGGGTTGGACAGGCTAGATGCAGGAAGATTGTTCCCGATGTTGGGGAAGACCAGAACAAGGGGTCACAGTTTAAGGATAAGGGGAAATCCTTTAGGACCGAGATGAGGAAAACATTTTTCACACAGGGAGTGGTGAATCTCTGGAATTCTCTGCCACAGAAGGTAGTTGAGGCCAGTTCATTGGCTATATTTAAGAGGGAGTTGGATGTGGCCCTTGTGGCTAAAGGGATCAGGGGGTATGGAGAGAAGGCAGGTACAGGATACTGAGTTGGATGATCAGCCATGATCATATCGAATGGCGGTGCAGGCTCGAAGGGCCGGATGGCCTACTCCTGCACCTATTTTCTATGCTTCTATGTTTCTAACTAACGGGACCTTTCCAGAATGGCAGGCAGTGAATAGTGGGATGCCACAATGCTCAGTGCAGGGACCCCAGTTATTCACTATATATATTAACGATTTGGACGAGGGAATTAAGTGTGACATCTCCAACTTTGTGGATGACACAAAGCTGGGTGGCAGTGGAGCTGCGATGAGGATGCTATGAGGCTGCAGGGCGACTTGGACAGGTTGGGTGAGTTTGCATTTACATGGCAGATGCTGTATAATGTGGATACATGTGAGGTGATCCACTTTGGTGGCAAAAACAGGAAGGCAGACTCTTATCTGAATGCTGGCAGATTAGGGAAAGGAGAGGTGCAATGAGACCTGGGTGTCCTTGTACAACAGTCACTGAAAGTTAGCATGCAGGTAGTGCAGGCAGTGAAGAAAGCTAATGGCATGCTGGCCTTCATTGCAAGAGGATTTGAGTTTAGGAGCAAGGAGGTCCTACTGCAGTTGTACAGGGCCCTGGTAAGACTGCACATGGAGTATTGTGTGCAGTTTTGGTCTCCTAATTTGTGGAAAGACATTATTGCTATTGAGGGAGTGCTGCTTCGGTTCACCAGGTTAATTCCCGGGATGGCGGGACTGTCATATCTTGAGAGAATGGAGAGGCTGGGCTTGTATACTCTGGAAATTAGAAGGGGACCTTATAGATACATATAAAATTCTTAAAGGATTAGACAGGCTAGTTGCAGGAAAAATGTTCCCCATGTTGGGGGATTCCAGAACCAGGGGTCACATTTTAAGAATAAGGGGTAGGCCATTTAGGACTAAGATGAGGAAAAACTTCTTCACCCAGAGAGTTGTGAACCTGGGGAATACTCTGCCACAGAAGGCAGTGGAGGCCAATTCACTGGATACATTTCAAGAGAGAGTTAGATTTAGCTCTCAGGGCTAAAGGAATCAATGGATATGGGGAAAAACTCATTATAATTGAGAAGACTGAGGAAGGATCTTATAGAAACTTACAAAATTCTTAAGGGGTTGGACAGGCTAGATGTAGGAAGATTGTTCCCGATGTTGGGGAAGTCCAGAACAAGGGGTCACAGTTTAAGGATAAGGGGGAAATCTTTTAGGACTGAGATGAGAAAAACATTTTTCACACAGAGAGTGGTGAATCTCTGCAATTCTCTGCCACAGAGGTAGTTGAGGCCAGTTCATTGGCTACATTTAAGAGGGAGTTAGATGTGGCCCTTGTGGCTAAAGGGATCGGGGTATGGAGAGAAGGCAGGTACAGGATACTGAGTTGGATGATCAGCCATGATCATATTGAGTGGCGGTGCAGGCTCGAAGGGCCGAATGGCCTACTCTTGCACCTATTTTCTATGTTTCTATGTTTCTAAAAGCAGGAACATGATTATAATCCAATACAATTATTAGCCATACAATTATTTTACAACATACAAGGAATTTCATTTGTCAAGTCAGTCATTCAAATAAAATGCAACGGAACGTACAAAACACATTTTAACATAAACATCCCCTGCAGTCACTCCTCCACATTCCTCACTGTGATGGAAGTTCAATCTCTGCCCTTCTTTGTTATATTGAATGGCGTTGCAGGGTCGAAGGGCCGAATGGTTTACTCCTGCACCTATTTTTCTATCTTTCTATATTCGTTGTCCTTATCTTGACACATGCAGCACTCAGAAGCCACCTGCCGCTAATGGCAACACTTTCACTGTCATTATCTTTGCCCCATGATTTACACGGAGCTGAGAAGTTTCAGTCCAATGTCAGTTATTAACACCTTAGGAATCCGGACCTTAGTACTCTGTTGCCAAGGGGACTAAGAAGCTGTGACCTTCGTAATATGTTTCATTAAAGTACCGATTATTTTATTAACACTTCAATCTACCTGACATTTGAACTTCCTCAGTTGGCATATTTTTGGTGGATAAATGCACTGCTGTGTTGACTTAACATTGGCATCGTGATCACAGCCTTTGACTGAGACACTTCTACCCTTGTGCAAGTTAAATAAACCGACTGTTGAATGTTAATGATTTGAGTCCTTAAGTCTTATTAACAGTCATGACTTGAACACTACTCAACTACTCATGGCTTTAGTGAGAGGAGAGGAATAATGGTCTCAAGGTTAATGAATGGTGCAGGACTCAAGGGGTTGAATATTCACGCCTACCTCTACAGAAGGGTCTCAACCCACAACATCACAAACCCAGGCACTCCAGAGATGTTGCCTGACTCATTGAGTTACTCCGGCACTTTGTGTTCTACCTGGTTCTGCTCCTTAATTTGAACACTAAGGGGCAGAAAACGCTGGTGGGTGTTGTGTACAGGCCACCTAACAGTAGTAGTGAAGTTGGAGATGGTATCAAACAGGAAATTAGAAATGCGTGCGACAAAGGCAAAACTGTTATAATGGGTGACTTCAATCTACATATAGATTGGGTGAATCAAATTGACAGGGGTGCTGAGGAAGAGGATTTTTTGGAATGTATGCGGGATAGTTATCTAAATCAACATGTAGAGGAACCAACGAGAGAGCAGGCTATTTTAGACTGGGTATTGAGTAATGAGGAAGGGTTAGTTAGCAGTCTTGTTGTACGTGCCCCCTTGGGCAAGAGTGACCATAATATGGTTGAGTTCTTCATTAGGATGGAGAGTGACATTGTTAATTCAGAAACAATGGTTCTGAACTTAAAGAAAGGTAACTTTGAGGGTATGAGACGTGAATTGGCCAAGATTGACTGGCAATTAATTCTAAAAGGGTTGACGGTGGATATGCAATGGAAGACATTTAAAGACTGCATGGATGAACTACAAAAATTGTTCATCCCAGTTTGGCAAAAGAATAAATCAGGGAAGGTAGTGCATCCGTGGATAACAAGGGAAATCAGGGATAGTATCAAAGCGAAGGATGATGCGTACAAATTAGCCAGAAAAAGCAGCATACCGGAGGACTGGGAGAAATTCAGAGACCAGCAGAGGAGGACAAAGGGCTTAATTAGGAAAGGAAAAATAGATTATGAAAGAAAACTGGCAGGGAACATAAAAACTGACTGCAAAAGTTTTTATAGATATGTGAAAAGAAAGAGATTAGTTAAAACAAATGTAGGTCCCTTGCAGTCAGAAACGGGTGAGTTGATCATGGGAAACAAGGATATGGCGGACCAATTGAATAACTACTTTGGTTCCGTCTTCACTAAGGAAGACATAAATAATCTGCCGGAAATAGCAGGGGACCGCGGGTCAAAGGAGTTGGAGGAATTGAGTGAAATCCAGGTTAGCCGGGAAGTGGTGTTGGGTAAATTAAATGGATTAAAGGCCGATAAATCCCCAGGGCCAGATAGGCTGCATCCCAGAGTACTTAAGGAAGTAGCTCCAGAAATAGTGGATGCATTAGTAATAATCTTTCAAAACTCTTTAGATTCTGGAGTAGTTCCTGAGGATTGGCGGGTAGCAAACGTAACCCCACTTTTTAAGAAGGGAGGGAGAGAGAAAACGGGGAATTACAGACCAGTTAGTCTAACATCGGTAGTGGGAAAACTGCTAGAGTCAGTTATTAAAGATGGGATAGCAGCACATTTGGAAAGTGGTGAAATCATTGGACAAAGTCAGCATGGATTTACAAAAGGTAAATCATGTCTGACGAATCTTATAGAATTTTTCGAGGATGTAACTAGTAGCGTGGATAGGGGAGAACCAGTGGATGTGGTGTATCTGGACTTCCAGAAGGCTTTCGACAAAGTCCCACATAAGAGATTAGTTTACAAACTTAAAGCACACGGCATTGGGGGTTCAGTATTGATGTGGATAGAGAACTGGCTGGCAAACAGGAAGCAAAGAGTAGGAGTAAACGGGTCCTTTTCACAATGGCAGGCAGTGACTAGTGGGGTACCGCAAGGCTCAGTGCTGGGACACCAGCTATTTACAATATATATTAATGATCTGGATGAGGGAATTGAAGGCAATATCTCCAAGTTTGCGGATGACACTAAGCTGGGGGGCAGTGTTAGCTGTGAGGAGGATGCTAGGAGACTGCAAGGTGACTTGGATAGGCTGGGTGAGTGGGCAAATGTTTGGCAGATGCAGTATAATGTGGATAAATGTGAGGTTATCCATTTTGGTGGCAAAAACATGAAAGCAGACTATTATCTAAATGGTGGCCGACTAGGAAAAGGGGAGATGCAGCGAGACCTGGGTGTCATGGTACACCAGTCATTGAAAGTGGGCATGCAGGTGCAGCAGGCAGTGAAGAAAGCGAATGGTATGATAGCTTTTATAGCAAAAGGATTTGAGTATAGGAGTAGGGAGGTTCTACTGCAGTTGTACAGGGTCTTGGTGAGACCACACCTGGAGTATTGCGTACAGTTTTGGTCTCCAAATCTGAGGAAGGACATTATTGCCATAGAGGGAGTGCAGAGAAGGTTCACCAGACTGATTCCTGGGATGTCAGGACTGTCTTATGTAGAAAGACTGGATAGACTTGGTTTATACTCTCTAGAATTTAGGAGATTGAGAGGGGATCTTATAGAAACTTACAAAATTCTTAAGGGGTTGGACAGGCTAGATGCAGGAAGATTGCTCCCGATGTTGGGGAAGTCCAGGACAAGGGGTCACAGCTTAAGGATAAGGGGGAAATCCTTTAAAACCGAGATGAGAAGAACTTTTTTCACACAGAGAGTGGTGAATCTCTGGAACTCCCTGCCACAGAGGTAGTCGAGGCCAGTTCATTGGCTATATTTAAGAGGGAGTTAGATGTGGCCCTTGTGGCTAAGGAGATCAGAGGGTATGGAGAGAAGGCAGGTACGGGATACTGAGTTGGATGATCAGCCATGATCATATTGAATGGCGGTGCAGGCTCGAAGGGCCGAATGGCCTACTCCTGCACCTAATTTCTATGTTTCTATGTTTCTAACACCTGCCCTGTGATGGGTCCAAGAACCAAGAAAGCACACCAAAGCCTCGATTTCCAGAGAAAGCTTAGGAAGTTTGGCATTTCCCCGTCAACTCTCACCAACTTCTACAGATGCACCATAGAAAGCATTTGATCAGGATGCATCACAGCTTGGTTTGGGAACAACTCAATCAAAGACATCAAGTAATTACAGCGAATTGTGGACGCAGCCCAGACCATCACTCAAACCAACCTCCCTTCAATTGTCTACATTTATATCTCACGCTGCCTCGGCAAGGACAGCAGCATAATCAAGGACGAGTCACACCCTGGCCACTCCCTCTTCTCCCCTCCCCCATCAGGCAAAAGGTATAGAAGTGTGAAAACACACAGAACCTCCAGAATCAGGGACAGTTTCTTCCCAGCTGTTATCAGACAACTGAATCATCCTACCACAACCAGAGTGCCGTGCTGAACAACAATCTACTTTTTTGAAGACCCTTGGACATCCTTCATCGGACTTTACTTGCTTTACCTTGTACGAAATGTTACTCCCTTATCATGTATCTATACACTGTAAATGGATCAATTATAATCATTTATTGTCTTTCTGCTGACTGGTTAACAGGCAACAAAAAGCTTTTCACTGTACTTTGGTACACGTAACAATAAAATAAACTAAAGAGGGACAATAAACTTAACTAAAGAGGTGGTTCCATCGAGAACAAAGAGGGACCATTGGGGACTTTATTCAACACTTTGTAACTTTGTCAGCCCTATTGGTGGCGACTCTTTGCATACTTTGTGTATTGTCCGTAAAACAAAGAATTTCATTGTGACATGTCATGTGTGATAATAAAGTTTCATTCATGCATTAATTCACTCACACACTCACACTCACACACTCACTCACACATTCACACACTCACACACTCACTCACACACTCACACACTCACACATTCACACATTAACACACTCACACACTCACACACTCACACACACTCACATACTCGCACACTCACACACTCACTCACACACTCACACATTCACACACTCACTCACACATTCACACATTCACACCCTCACTCACACCCTCACTCACACACTCACACACTCACACACACTCACATACTCACACACTCGCACACTCACACACTCACTCACACACTCACACCCTCACTCACACACTCGCATACTCACACACACTCACACACTCACACACTCGCACACTCACACACTCACTCACACACTCACACACACACTCACACACTCACACACTCGCACACTCACACACTCACACACTCGCACACTCACACACTCACACACTCACACACTCACTCACTCACACACTCGCACACTCACACACACACACTCACACACTCGCACACTCGCACACTCACACACTCACACACTCGCATACTCACACACTCGCATACTCACACACTCACACACTCACACACTCGCACACTCACACACTCACCCACTTGCATACTCACACACTCGCACACTCACACACTCGCATACTCACACACTCACTCACACACCCGCACACTCGCACACACCCACACTTGCACACTCATCCAGTCGCACACTCGCACACTCACACACTCACCCACTCGCACACTCACACACTCGCACACTCGCGCACTCACACACTCGCACACTCACACACTTACCCACTCACCCACTCGCACACTCACACACTCACACACTCGCATACTCACACACTCACACACTCGCACATTCACCCGATATTGTCTTCTTCCAGATAAGTTACTGGACTGGAAGCTAGTGTTCTATCTAGAGGGTTAAATCAAGAACATGAGTTCAAATCACAACCTAGCAGATGGAGAAGTTAAATTCAAGTAATTAAATAAATTGTCATTTAAAAAAAATGCCAGACTGTATAGTAATGATCAGACTGAACGTCATTTTTCTCAGATTGAGTCTGAAGATGGTTTCCGACCCGAAACATCACCCATCCCTTTTCTCCAGACAGGCTGCCTGACCCGCTGAGTGACTCTAGCACTTTGTATCTATCTTTGGTATAAAGCAGCACTTGCAGTTCTTTGTTTCTACTGAACATAACTATCCACCTGCTCACTAATATCCTTGAATTAAGGTGATTGTGATTCCCCTATTGTTGGGGGAAGGGGACTCTCTGGGTGACGGTGCTGGGACGGGGACCCTGGGTGCGGAGGAGGGCAAGGTCGTTTCGGATCGTGTCCTTCGGTCGGACTCCAGACAGGCCCGCTTACAGCAAGGCCCCGAGACTTGTTCCGACTTCACTGTTCCCAATCCGGTTACAGAGGGTGGTGGGAGCGTGCAGGAGACTGGCCAATTATCAGATAGCTTGCCGCAGTCAGAGGCACCAGTACCTGCCCCTGTCACTGATCCTGGGGGTGGGATGGTGACAGAGGAGGGACTGTGTGGTGTGGCTGGAACGCCCACCTCACAGGGAGGGGTGAGCGAGGCGGCTGAGAGTAGCAACCTTCCGGACTCGGGCTCGGACATTGAGTGCGATGAGGAGGGGTACGCAGAGTCCATCGACAGTGAGTTGACGGACTGCTCCACCCGCGGCCCCGTGTCTCAACTTGTCGAAGTCTGGGAAATTCGGAAGTTCTTAAAAGACAGTAGAGGGACTAGGAACAATGTGGATTTGGCTGTCGACTGCTGGTCGGACCTGAGGGCGCCCATGCAGTCCATTTATGCCATCCTTCAGAAGAAGGGGAAGGAGGCGGGGCTAATAAGAAATGAGAGGCGCCAGTTCCAAGAGCTTTTTAAGGCCCTAAAGAGAGGGCAGAAGGCTAGGGGCGGCTCCAATCCTTCAACGGGTGCAGGTATAAGATCGAGTGTACATTCAAAATGAAGCTCACTATAGCCAGCCTGAATATCAATGGGGCAGGAAGTCTCTCCGTAGGTTTCACCATCTCTCAGTGCTCAGGGACAGGAGGTACGCGGTGAGCTTCCTGCAGGAAACACACACTGTGGCTAGTGATGAACCCACCTGGCTCCTGGAGCGGGAAGAGGGGTCTACATGAGTCATCTCAGCTCCAAATCGAGTGGAGTGGCCTTCCTGTTGGCCCCGTCTTTCCAGCCGGAGATCCTCAAAGTGCAGGACATTGTACCGTTTGCTGTATCTGGCCGTGTGCTTGGATGGCGTGCCATTACACTTCATTAATGTGTACGCCCCCAAGATCGGCGCAATGCAGACGCGTTTAACAAGGGAAGTGACCACGTTGTTGAACTCTATCGAACGTGGGGAGTGTGTTTTCCTTGGGAGAGATTTTAATTGTACCCTCGAGGCGAGAGATCGCTCTGGCGTTCAGCGTGAACCGGCTTCAGTAAAGACTTTAAGGGAGATGGTGGACACTTTTGAGCTGGTAGATGCTTGGCGGAATTTCCATCCCGACTCTAATACCTTCTCGTACAGGTTTGAGGGGGGTGGTTCCTGTATTGATCATTTATACGTGTCCAAGGCCTATGTCTCCTGTGTTTCGGCGGCTTCCATGCGGAAAGGCGGCTCAAATTGTGTGGGACCGGCTCCCGGGATGGATTACGGCGCCTTGGTCCGATGAGTACTTCCGGCTGAGCGGGGGCTTGCTCAACCACCAGTACTCCACACGTTTGAGCCCCCGGTCACCCGATGGGGCGGGACAGGGACCGGCTGCTCTCAAGCCCGGGCCGTCACCCTCCGCCGGTGGAGGTGGGGCCTGGTCAACGGCAACCAGGTTCCAGACTCTCAACAAGTCCCTGTAGAAGCCAGGCATCCCCATCAGGACCGCACGGTTGACCCCCACCATCGGGATCCGCGTACCTCCTTGAAGGCAGCGGCTCCGTTGGAAAAAGTGCGTTGCCAGCACGTGCCACCTGGGAGGATGCCCTGAGTACAGGTATCTCTGCAGGGTCCTGAGGCGGAGAGCCGCCACCTTGGTGCGAATGCACACCAGCGACTGACCGCCCTCCTCAATCGGGAGACTCAGGACCGCAGCAGAGACCCAGTGCTTTCCGTTGCCCCAGAAGAAGTCCACCAACTTCTTCTGGATGATCCCAGCAAAGGTGGCTGATGGGACCAATGTGGTCAATCTGTACCAGAGCATGGAGGCCACGAGTTGGTTAATGACCAACACCCTGCCCCGGTACGAAAGCACTCTGAGGAGACCCGCCCAGCGCCCCAGCCGGGTGACGACTTTCACCTCCAGCTCCTGCCAGTTCGCCAGCCAGGTCTCCGCACCGGGACTCAGGTAGACTCCCAGGTAGAGGAGGTGTGTGGTACTCCACGTGAAAGACCTCATCTCCTCCGGGAGGGAGTCCACCTGCCAGGGACCCACCAAGAGTCCAGAACATTTCCCCCAGTTGATCCTGGCAGAGGAGGCTGCCGAGAAGACTCGTTGGCACTCACGCAGCCACTGCAGGTCGACGGGGTCGGTGACCATGAGGAGCACGTCATCGGCGTAGACCGAGAGGACCACCTCCATGACCGGCTCGCGTAGAACCATGCCCGTCAACTTCCTCCGAAGCAGACTAAGGAATGGCTCCACGCAGATGGCGTACAGTTGGCCAGACATGGGGCATCCCTGACGTACTCCTCTGTGGAAGGGAATGGGGGCCGTCAAGGATCCATTGACTTTCACGAGGCACTTTGCGGTGGCGTATAAAAGTCGGATCCGGGACACAAAGTGCGGTCCGAACCCAAACGCCCGCAGAGTCCTCAACAGATACTCATGATCCACCCTGTCAAAAGCCTTCTCCTGGTCGAGGGAGAGAAAGGCAGTGGGTACACCGGTCTCCTGAGCCAGGTAGACGAGGTCCCGGACCAGATGGATATTGTCCTTGATGGACCGGCCTGGGGCCGTGTAAGACTGGTCAGGGTGGATCACTTGAGCCAGCACTGGGCCCAGACGGTTTGCCATTGCCTTGGCAAATACCTTGTAGTCGGTACAGAGGAGGGAGACTGGGCGCCAGTTTTTTAGACGGCGGAGATCGCCCTTCTTGGGCAGAAGGACCACGACAGCCCTTCGCCAAGACAGGGGCATCTCTCCGGTCGCCAGGCTCTCCCTCAATACCATGGTGTAGTCCTCCCCAAGGATCCCCCAGAAAGTGCGGAGGAACTCTGCTGTCAGTCCGTCTAGGCCAGGGGATTTGCCCCTTCGGATCTGATGGAGGGCCGCGGTCAGTTCATCCAGTGTCAGGGGGGCATCCAGACCCTCGGCACCCTCCGGGTCGACCGTGGGTAGACCTTCCCACAGATCACTGCACTCGTCCCCGCCAGAGCTATCTGGTGAGAACAAGGTCCCATAAAAGGAACGAACTGCTGCGTTAATGTCCTCTGGTTCAGTGACGGAGGAGTCATCATCAGCGAGCAGCTCCACTAACTGCTGACGGACACCCCGCCACTTCTCCAGCGAGTAGAAGAAGGGTGAACCGCGGTCCAAATCGTGGAGCAATTGGATCCGCGACCTCACGTACGCGCCTCGAGATTGCTCCAACTGTAGCTCCTTCAGCGCGTCCTTCTTCTCCTGGTATTCCCTCCAGAGGATCGTGTCCCCGACGGTCTGACTTAGACACGAATCCAAATCGAGCAGCTCGCTCCCGAGCTGTCTGATCTTGGAATCGCGTCTCTTGGTCGACCCTCTAGTGTACTCCTGACAGAAACTCCGGATGTGGGCCTTGCCCACATCCCACCATAGCCGCAGGGAGTGAAATCCTCCCCCGCTTCCTCTTCCAGGTATTCCAGAACCTCGCAAACGAGTCCCGGAAGCGGCGATCCTCCAGCAGCCGGTTGTTAAAATGCCAGTACGCGGACCCTCCCCTCGTGCGCAGCGGGTTATACTCCGCCCACACCAGGTGGTTGTCAGAGCACGGCACCGGCAGCATGGAGGCCGCCGCGACGCGGGAGACGTACGCCCTAGAAATGTACAGGCGGTCGATGCGAGACCCACCCCCCTCTGACCTTCTGGAGAAGGCCCTAGAGTCGGGGTGGAGGTTCCTCCAAGTGTCTACCAAGTCAAAGGAGCCCACGAACTCCTTCAACTTCTTCACCGACTCCTGACCACGCTGGAGACCGGAACGGTCTCCTTCCTCGAGGGTACAGTTGAAATCCCCCCCGAGGATCACGCAGTCACCAGGGTCGATGGAGCTCAGCAGCGTAGACACCTCCCGGAACAGGCGCATCTGCAACACGGCAAGCTTGGGGGCGTACACGTTGACAAAATGCAACGGCACGCCATCCAGGCGCACGGCCAAGTGAAGCAAGTGGCCTGGCACCAGTTCCTGGACCTTTAGGATCTCAGGCCGGAAATTCGGGGCCAACAAAATGGCCACCCCACTGGAAATGGAGCTGAGGTGGCTCATGAAGACCTCGCCACCCCACTCCAGGAGCCAAGTGGACTTGTCTCCTGGGGTGGTGTGGGTTTCCTGCAGGAAGCTCACCGCATATTTCCCATCCCTCAGCGTTGAGAGATGGTTAAACCTGCGGAGAGGCCTCCTGCTGCCATTTATGTTGTAACTGGCTATGGTGATCACCATGTCAGGAGTACACTAGATCCCCTCACCAGTCCCCCGGTCGCTGACAGCAGAGCTGCTCCTCCCCCTCCGGACCCTAGGTGGATTGGCGGTAGGTTTTACCTTCCGGATCCTGGCTACAAGGGACGCTCTACGGCTCCCTCTACCCTCAGCAGGAACTACGCTGCTCTCGGCCTTGGCGTCCTTCTCCAGGTCGTCCAAAAAGGACCTGAGCTGACGCCGGTCGTTCCCCTTCACCCCCTTTGACCCCTTGCCCCTCACCCTCTTTTTGAGGATGAGTTTTAGCGAGCTAGTGAGCCCTTTTATGTTCGGCCACCGAAGGGAGGCCAGTCTGGGCCGATGTTGGGCTCCTTCGGTGGCCGTGATGAACTCGCGGATCTCCTCCACTGGAATGAGTGGAGTGGCGTCAGGGGGAGCGAGAACATCCATTGACTCATTGCCCGAGGAGTCCCCTTCCACCTGCTCACTGCAGATGGAGTCACCATCCCCAACTCCGGACACACCTTCTGTGCTTAAAACACCCGCCTCACCCTGTGCAGCGGTTGCCTCTGCCCCACCCGCTGGTCTCTCCTCCACCTCAGCCCCAACCCTGGGATCCGTGGTAGAGGGGCCTTCCCCAGATGTCCCGGGGATTCAAGACCATCGGCAGTGGGGGTGACTATCCCTCCCCCAGTTGGGCCCAGAGAGGACTCTGGTGCATCAGACTCAGGGAGTCCCTCTGGAGCCAGGTCCTGAGGCAGAGAAAGGCTGGGTTCCCCACCCCCCTCTCCATCTACAGTCTCTAACTCCAGAGGTGTGCTCTGCGCCTCGTCCTGGGTGGGTTGCTTCTGGGCTTCCTCAGGTGCCTGATGCGGGAGTCCCTCCCCAACAGGAATCTCCCCCTGCTCCATAGCACCGGAGTGGTCCCCATCACCAACCTCCCCAGAATCTCCTCCAGAACATGGGACCAGGGCCTGAATCAGAGGGTGGGAGTCTTCCTCCACCACAGTACTCCCCTCCCCCCTGGAGGATTCCCGTTCGTCCCCCTTCTGCTCCTCCCCAGAGAGATGCCTCCTCCTTTTCTTCACAGGGGAGGAGCTCACAGGCTCTGGTGTCGCCTGAACAGCCTTTTTCTGTGGCTCCCCCTCCTCCTGCCCGATCCCCACTGCCCCCGGCTGGATTATGGGGCTGGCGGACTCCCTAATGGGAGGTGACGGGATGGGTAGATTGCTCTTGTCCTTGGGGTTTTTGTTCCCCAGGTGCTTCACCTTCTTTGCCACCTTGCCCCCCATCTTTTGAACCTCCCCACCCCCACCCACGCTCTGCGCAACCCCAGGGTTCGCTGCCTCAACTACATGGGGGGTGGGAGCAGGGGGGAGAGGGGGGTTAGTGGCACTGGAGGCGGAGGCTCCCGCCCGGGATTTGGGGCAATTCCTCCGAATATGCCCCACTTCCTTACAGGCATGGCACCTTGGGCGCTCCGATGTCCAGAAGATGGTAAAGTCACGCCCATCCTGCTGGACACAGAAGCGCCCATCAACTACCTCCTCCTGGTCCATCATTATTGACAGCTGGCGCCGGAGGGAAAGAACGTGCCGCAGCTCCTTCCTGCGGAACCCCTGGGATATCGGGGTGATGTCCGTGAGTACCTTCCCCAGGGTGTGAAGGTGGGGAAGGAGGGCCTCATTTGTGATGCAGGGTGGGACATTGGACAGGACCACCCGCTGCGCAGTGGTCACCAAGGGCTCAACCTGCAAAAACATTCCCCCCACTGTGACCCCTTTACTCACGGCCGCATTCACCCCCTCAACAGACTCAAGGAAGAGCACGGCCTTCCCAAACATTTTGCCCACATACAGGACACCTGCGGGCTTGGCCGCCACGGCAACGGCAGCCGAGCAGTCCTCCAGGTTGATCTGGGGGGGCAAGTAGCACCTTATCCCATGCTCAAACGGCAGGTTCTTCATGGGGAACCGGGCCCCCAGAGCAGTAGCCGAAGCAGCTGAAGCAGCCGCCTTTGCATAGCTCCTGGAGGGCCCCGCTCCCCCTGAACACTGACCCAGCATAGTATCAGGTGCTACAATTTTAAAACATATCACTGAAACAGACAGACAGTCCAAATGGCACGAGGCCAAGTCCAAAGACAAAAAAAAACAAACGAATGGAAGTTCGAGAGAGGGAGGCAAATTGGTGTTGCCTCAAACGCTGATAATGGCAGCTCCCCCGGAAAACTGCTGCGTCACCACCTCATCGCTGGAAACTCTCGGCTCTCCTGCGTTCCCTGGCGAGCTGCTGACTTTCGCAGGCAATCCCAGCTGTTCTTCGCCGCTCCTACAGCAACAAAAGGGGACTTGCCTGCAGTCTTGTTGTTGGAAGCCTCTTATCTCTCTCGGTCTTGCCGAGAGAAAGGAGGCTTCGTCGTCAGCTCCAAACTCCAAGGCCGCAAAAGAAGGTCGAGATGGTGGAGGTGTAGAAAACCTCCCACACCCCACGAAAACCCGACCGGTCAACGAGTCAGTAAGGGGGTTGTTCTGGACGCAGTTGTACAAGTCCAGAAAGATTTTTCTCCCCTCTTTTGGTACACAAAACAGTTTCTTGGCAGGTTGCTGCCACCGTAGTGGGAGCTACGCAGTCAGTTGATAAGACTGCTCGCAGTCCCAAAACAAGCAGAAAAACTTTAAAACAAGTCTCTGCAGCGTTGCAGCGATACTCCAAGATGTTTAAAAGTACCGCTGTACCTCCTCCGAAATCCAGAAAGGTGTTTAATTCACGTATTTTTAGTTTGGACGGGAGCTCCTAATCACCACACCTCCTCTCGTAACCAGCTTTTTTTATTATTATTTGTTTAAATTTTTTTTTTAAATTAAAAATAAATAAATAAATTAAAAAAAATATTCAATTATTAAAAATAATATTTACACTACAATAAAACAAGCCAGAACCCACCACCATAATACAATACAAACATGTAATAAACTACTATACAACTATGATACAATCCTTATTGAGGATACATTCAACACCCTGCGGAACCCAGCGGTCCCGGAACTCCCTCAGGGTGCCCGTAGACAGGGCGTATTCTCTTTCTAATCCCACCCGGGCACGGACGTAACCCCGGAAAAGGGGCAAGCAGCTGGCTCGGGTAGAGCCCTCCACCGTCTGGCGCCATGACTCGCGGATGGCCAGCTTGGCCAGGCCCAGGAGCAACCCAACCAGGACATTTTGAGCCCTACCCTCTCCCCTACGCACAGGGTGTCCAAAGATGAGGATGGTGGGTGAAAAATGCAGCCAGAAGGCAAGGAGCAGCCCCTTTAGATATTCAAACATTGGCTGCAGCCTCACGCACTCCATGTACACGTGGTACACAGACTCTTCCAGCCCGCAAAAGTGGCAGGCGGCTGGCGAGTCTGTGAACCGCGAGAGAAACAGGTTGCAGGGAACACCTCGGTGCAATACCCTCCATCGCGTAACCAGCTTTTTTTTTTTTTTTTTTTTTTTTTTCTTTTTTTTTTAATTTAATCAAAATATTTATTCAAATATTAAAATAGTATTGACACTACAATAAAACAAAACACCACCATAATACAAGACGAACAAATATGCTCAGCAACTGCTAAACAATTATATTGCAATCCTTGTCAAGGATACATTCAACCCCCCTCGGTGCCCAGCGGTCCCGGAACTCCCTCAGGGTGCCCGTAGACAGGGCGTATTCCCTTTCCATCCGCACCCGGGCACAGACGTATCCCCGGAAAAGGGGCAGGCAGCTGGCTCTGGTAGAGCCCTTCACCGTCTGGCGCCGTGACTCGCGGATGGCCAGCTTGGCCAGGCCCAGGAGCAACCCAACCAGGACACCTTCAGCCCTACCCTCTCCCCTACGCACAGGGTGTCCAAAGATGAGGATGGTGGGTGAAAAATGCAGCCAGAAGGCAAGGAGCAGCCCCTTTAGATATTCAAACAGTGGCTGCAGCCTCACGCACTCCATGTACACGTGGTACACAGACTCTTCCAGCCCGCAAAAGTGGCAGGCGGCTGGCGAGTCTGTGAACCGCGAGAGAAACAGGTTACAGGGAACACTTCGGTGCAATACCCTCCACCCCAGGTCCCCAATGTAGAGGGGGAGAATCCCTGCGTAGAGAGACCCCCACCGGGGGCCCCCCTCGTGACCGGAAGGGAACACCGACCGCCACTTGGTGTCCGGACGGTGGACCAGGGCGAGGAAGTGCAGGGTGTGGAGGAGAAGCCTGTACAGGACACGCCTCCCTGCGTCTCGGAGGGAGACGAAGGGTGTTGAGGAAAGGCGGCTCAAATTGTGTGGGACCGGCTCCCGGGATGGATTACGGCGCCTTGGTCCGATGAGTACTTCCGGCTGAGCGGGGGCTTGCTCAACCACCAGTTCTCCACACGTTTGAGCCCCCCGGTCACCCGATGGGGCGGGACTGGGACCGGCTGCTCTCAAGCCCGGGCCGTCACCCTCCGCCGGTGTAGGTGGGGCCTGGTCAATGGCAACCAGGTTCCAGACTCTCAACAAGTCCCTGTAGAAGCCAGGCATCCAGGGCCGGTGCTAGGAATTGCGGGGCCCAATTAGAAAACTGATGGCGGGGCCCCTACTCTAGTAAAAGTAAAATTTATGTATGTTTATATTTCGTGTAGTTTCGGGAATTTTAAGGCAAGCTGGTTGGTGATTGGATGCAACCCCCTTAGAGACAGCGTTTGATTGGCCGCCAAATAAATTTGTCAAATCTGTAACAAAAATCGCTGGTCGGTGCGAACTCAGTGGACTATCTGGTTGTATCTCCAAACTAATCTGGTTGTATCTCCAAACTAATCTGGTTGTATCTCCAAACTAATCTGGTTGTATCAACCAGACTATCTGGTGGTATCTCCAAACTAAACAGTATAACATGCAGGTACATTCATTTAAAATTAAATTCAGTGCTTATTTCACATGATTTCTCACTGTGTAAAGCTCAATATCTGACCAATTTCTGTTTAACACGTTTGGTCTGCCGTGAGCATTTTTCGTTGCATCTCCCCTTTTCCTAATCGGCCACAATTCAGATAATAGTCTACTTTCCTGTTTTTGCCACCAAAGTGGATAACCTCACATTTATCCACATTATACTGCATCTCCCATGCATTTGCCCACTCACCCATCCTATCCAAGTCACCTTGCAGCCTCCTAGTTTAGAGGGGTTTAAACGGTTTAGAGATGTTTAGAGGGCTTCAGATGGGTTCAGGTGTGTTTACAATTGTTTAGAGGGGAATAGAGGGAAATAGGGGGGCTAGAGGGGGTTTAGAGGTGTTCAGAGGGTCCCAGAGGGGTTTAGAGACGTTATAAGCCCCCCGTGAGAAATTGTAATTCTCTGAAATTGAAGATAGACATAAAGCTGGAGTAACTCTGCAGGACAGGCAGCGCAGCGACTTTAGAGAGAAGACCCTTCTTCAGACTAAACTGAACTCTCGTCGGTGAGATTAGTTGTGATTGTCTGAAGAAAGGTCTCGACCAGAAACGCAACCCTCTCCCCAGAGCCATTGCGCGTCCCGTTGAGCCACCTTCAACTTCAGAGCCAAACAAAAAACACAGAGTGCTGGAGGAACTCAGCGGGCCAGGCGACTGCCTCACCCGCTGGGTTTCTCCAGCATTTTTGTCTACCGCAAAACGTCAATGATTCCGGGAATGCCGAGGCGACAGTGTGAGAGAGCTAGAGAGAGACGAGATGGGGAGAGGGAGAGAGGGAGGGAGAGAGCAAAACACAAAGAGACACAACGTGGGTCGGTAGGTGAATGACTAACCTGCACACCAGGAAGAAGCCCCTTCTCGCGCTCCGGGGCCCTCACTCATGATGGTGAGTTTAAAGAAATTCTCAACGTGTCATCGATCTACATTACATCTACATGTAATTGTGTTTTAAACAAGTATTAATGACGCCGCGTGAATTTTATTCAAAGGAACACGACGTTATTAATACTTGTTCAAAACACAATAACATTTACTGAGGAAGGCGGATGGATGCATTGATGACATGATTGTATAACAACGAGTTAAGTACTTGCTGATAAGAAGTGTTAACAGTACTAGTTAACACATCGTTTGTGTCTGATGGCCGTGCAGCGGTTGTTATACACAAAGATCCTATAGTGGAGCTCTGCTAGAAGATCTTTGGTTATACATGTTCGTTTAAAAAAAAAATCCGGATGGCGAATTAAAAAAAACTTTAGTTAACAAAGAGAATTCGTATTTCCATACGAAGTACGGAACATTAGTGCGGGGCCCCCCTAGGCGCGGGGCCCAATTGGGAGCAATCGGTCAAATCGGCTTAAAACCGGCCCTGCAGGCATCCCCATCAGGACCGCACGGCTGACCCCCACCATCGGGATCCGCGTACCTCCTTGAAGGCAGCGGCTCCGTTGGAAAAAGTGCGTTGCCAGCACGTGCCACCTGGGAGGAAAATGCATAACAAGCTTGGAGGGGATGATGGTATTGAACGCTGCACTGTAATCTACCAACAACATCCTGACATTTGTGTTTTTATTGTCCAAATGGTCAAGTGCAGAGTGGAGAACCAGTGAGATTGCATCCTCCGTTGACCTGTTGTGGTGGTAGGCAAACTGTAATGGGTCAAGTTTCTTGTTGAGGTGGGAGTTGATATGTGCCATTACCAACCTCCCAAAGCACTTCATCACCATGGATGTCAGTGCCACTGGTTGATTGTCGTTGAGGCACGTTACCTTACTATCTATACCAAAGGTCCCATTGCAGTCCTGAGTGAGTTCAGCACTCTTGGCCATGGTGTTTGTCCGGTGAGATTTGGGGGTGGAGATTGGAGAGTCAAAGTGTCAAACAGCATGGAAACAGACCCTTCGGTCCCATATCTATTTCCACCAAGATGTCGAAAGCAGCTAGTCCCATCTGCCCGCATTTGGCCCAAATCCTTCTAAGCTTCTCCTATCCATGAACCTGGTCAAATGTATTTTAAATACTGTAATTGTAACCATGCCTACAGTTACCTCTGGCAGCTTCTTCATTCATTCATTCATTCATTCACTCATTCATTCATTCATTCATTCATTCATTCATTCATTCATTCATTCATTCATTCATTCAATCATTCATTCATTCATTCATTCACTCATTCATTCACTCATTCATTCATTCACTCATTCATTAATTCACTCATTCATTCATTCATTCATTCATTCATTCATTCATTCATTCATTCATTCATTCATTCATTCATTCATTCATTCATTGTCCCCATTTACCGCAGTAGTTTATGACACAAATTCTTCCCTCCCTTCTCTTTCTGCTCCCCACTCCCCTTCTACCAGATTCCCCTCTTACCCACTCTATCCCTCCCCTATCTCCACCGCTTCTCTCTCCTCTCTGCCGTCCCTCCTTCCCCAGTCCTCACCACTCTCTCCACCTCATTTCTCCCTTCCACCCATTCATACATTCATGTCATAGGAGCAGAAGTAGGCCATTCGGCTCACCGAGTCCACTCCACCATGCTATCAAGGATGATCTATCTTTCCCGCTCATCCCCATTCTCCTGCTTTCTCCCCATAACCTCTGCCAACCTTACTAATCAAATATCAAATATCTGTCAATCTCCGCCTGTAAAATAACCATTGACTTGGCCACCAAAGCCTTCTGTGGCAATTAATTCCACAGATTCACCACCCTCTTACCAAGGAGATTCCTCCTCATCTGCTTTCTAAAGGTCCATCCTTTTATTCTGAGGTTATGCTCTCTGGTTCTAGACTCTCCCACACATGGGGACATCCTATCCACAACCACTCTATCCAGGCTTTGCACTATTTGGCAAGTTTCAATGAGGTTCCCCCTCATCTGTCTAAACTCTAAAGCATTCTGCCTCCATCCTCTCCCTCCCTCTCCCTTCCATTCCCTCCCTCCCTCTACATTCCTCTCCCCCGTAGTGAGAATATAACCCGGGTCTCGTGCGTTGCTAGGCTTCAACTCTACTTGATGGGCCGAATAGCCTAATTGTGCTTCTATTACTCATGAACTTCTCCAGAGATATTGCCTGACCCGCTGAGCTACTCCAGCACCGTCCTTCCTTACACCTCTTTCCCCCTAACTCTATCTCTCTCCCATCCTTCCTTCTGCACATCACATTGTAGCACCTTACCATCCACCCTCACC
The DNA here is from genome assembly GCF_010909765.2 of Amblyraja radiata. NCBI lineage: Eukaryota > Metazoa > Chordata > Chondrichthyes > Rajiformes > Rajidae > Amblyraja > Amblyraja radiata. Next base: position 414,461 of record NW_022630165.1, read on the forward strand.
CAGACCTGCCCTCCCTCCCCATTCCCTGCCTTCTCTCCAGCTCCCCTCCCCTCCCAGTCTCTTAGTTTGTCAAGATCATTTTAAGTTGCCGATATCTCTCTTAATCACTGACACTCCGCCCTTCTCACAGGGCACCTGAGACACTGAGACTGGAGCCGTGTGGACTCAAATTCACCAGACTCACCCAGAGACTGAGAGACGCCTGCAATTTAAATCGCGAACTGACCAGAAACCACAAGTCCACCTGAAGATTGTGCGGACCTCTTCTTTCACCCGGAGACCGACAAGACCTCCAATTTCACCCGGACATTGACCGGACCTCCAACTCCACTTTCAAAGATCACTATGTTGCCGGTATCTCTCGTAATCACTGGCACTCCGCACTTCTCACAGGGAGAGAATCTTTAAAATATTTAAAATAATATTATAAAAATATGATGCTGAATGATCCAATTCTACCTGGCTATTCATGCCTTGCTCTAGAAGGTCCATCTTCAAATTTTGATAATCTTGTGAGTGTTTTTTCAAATAATCTCGGGTTTGTAATTATCTAAAATATTGGTTATTTTCCAAATTGTATTGAAGTTGTAAGTCTTGGAATGGTAAACATTTTCCCTCTTCATACAATCATCCCAAGTCTTAATTCCTAATCGTTCCCAGAGGGTAAACGTTTTGTCAATGGTCGATGGCTTAAACGCCGGGTTGTTAGCTATCGGTGAGAGAAGCGAAAGATTTCTTCATTTAAGAGAGGATTTTATTTGTCTCCAAATTCGTATTATGCTGTGAATCATCGGGTTTCTCTTATATATTGTGTTCTTCGGTTTTATTGGGGAGAAAAGGATCGCTCCTATGTTAAAAGGAGTACAATCCTCCTTCTCCATTATTGTCCATTCTGCCTGTTGTGTTGAACTGTCCAACCAGTACATTATATTTTTAATGTTCACTGCCCAATGGTAGTACATAAAAGTGGGAAGTGTGAGTCCACCGTATTCTTTAGGTTTACATAAATGTCTTCTTTGAATTCTATGGGATTTATAGACCCATATGAAATTTGTAATGTATGAGTCAATTTGTAAAAACAAGTTTTTAGGTATGTATGTAGGTATTGATTGGAATAAATACAGTATTTGTGGAAGAAAAATCATTTTAATGGGATTTATTCTGCCTATTAAGGACATCGGTAGTGTTTTCCAAAATTGGATCGACGTTTGTAATTTAGTAAATAAGGGCAGGTAATTTCCCAGTTGTTGTCAGGTAACTGTACCATCCTATCACAACCAGAGAGCAATGCTGAACTACTATCTACCTCTTTGGTGACCATCAGACTATCCTTGATCAGTCTTTGCTGGCTTTACCTTACGCTAAACGTTATTCCCTTAGCATGTATTGATACGCTGTAAATGGCTTGTTTGCAATCATGTCTTGTCTTTCTGCTGACTGGTTAGCATGCAACAAAGGCTTTCCACTGTACCTCGATACACATGATAATAAACTGAACTGAACTGAACTGATTCAGGCAGTAAACAAATCCTTCGGCTCACTGAGTCCGTGCCAAATATCAAACACTCACAATCTCCCGCTTCTTTGACAATAGACAATAGGTGCAGGTGTAGGCCATTCGGCCCTTCGAGCCATCACCGCCATTCACTGTGATCATGGTTGATCATCTACAATCAGTAATCCATTCATGCCTTCTCCCCATATCCCTTGACTCCGTTTTAAGAGCTCTCTTGAAAGCATCCAGAGAATTGTGGGGCCTTCTGAGGCAGCGAATTCCACAGATTCACAACTCTCTGGGTGAAAAAGTTTTTCCTCTTCTCTGTTCTAAATGACCAACCCCTTATTCTTAAACTGTGGTTCCTGGTTCCGCACACCCCCCCGACATCGGAAACATGTTTCCTGCCTCTAGCGTGTCCAATAATAATCTTATGTTTCAATAAGATCCCCTGTCATCCTACTAAATTCCAGAGTATGCAAGCACAGCTGCTCCATTTATTCAACATATGACTGTCCAGCCTTCCCGGGAATTAACTTTGTGAACCTCAATATTGTATAGACAATTTTCTACCCTGGAAAAAAGATTTGGAAAAAAGTCTACCCAATCTATGCCTCTCATGGTTTTATATATTTCCACTCAGCCTCACTTGCTCCGGAGAAAACAATCCTAGTCTGTCCAATGTCCCTTTACAGCTGATACATTTTAATCCAGGTATCATTCTGGTAAACCTCTTCTGCATCCTCACCAAAGCCTCCACATCCTCCCTGTAATGGGGCGACCAGAACTGCACACAATGCTCAATAAGCAGACTATCCAAAGTTTTATAAAGATGCAACATCACGATCTGATTCTACGTAGAGTCATAGAGTTGAACAGCACTGTGGCGCAGTGGTACTGTAGCTGCTGACTCACAGCTCCAGAGACCCAGGATCAATCCTGACCTTGGGTGCTGTCTGTATGGGGTTTGTACATCCTGCCTGTGACTGCGTGGGTTTCACCGAGTGCTCTTGTCCAAAAGACATTCAGGTTTGTAAAGTAATTTAGTTTATTCTCACGTGTACCGAGATACAGGATAAATGGATATGATTAGAGCAAGATAAAGTCCAGTAAAGTCTGATTAAACATAGCTGAGTTTAGTTTGGAGATACAGCGTGGAAACATGCCCATCTGCCCACCAAGTCCACACCGACCAGGCGAACCCCGCACATTAACCCCCTACACACACTAGAAGTCATTTACCTTTATACCAAGCCAATTAACCTACAAAGTGTACGTCTTTGGAGGTAGCGTGGGAGAAAACAATCCAAGTCTGTCCAACGTCCATTTACAACTAATTCACTTTAATCCAGGTATCATTCTGGTCAACCTGCATCCTCTCCAAAGCCTCCACATCCTGCATATAAGTGGGTGACCAGAACTGCACACAATACGCAATAAGCAGACTAACCAACATTTTATAAAGGTGCAACATCACGACCTAATTCATACAGCATGGTGGCTCAGCGGTAGAGTAGCTGCCTCACAGCGCCAGAGATCCGGGGTTTCATCCTGACTACTGGTGCTGCCTGTACGGAGTTTGTAAGTTCTGCCTATGACCACGTGGGTTTTCCCCTGGTGCTCCGGTTTCCTCCCACACTCCAAAGACGTACAAGTTTGTAGATTAATTGGCTTTGGTAAAAATAGTAAATTGTCTCTAGTGTGTAGGATGGTGCTAGTGTATGTGGTTATCGCTGGTCGGCGTGGAGTCGGTGGGCTGAACAGCCCGTTTCGGCGCTATATCTCTAAACCACACTAAATTAACTACAGCGTGGAAGCAGACCCTTCGGCCTACAGCGTGGAAGCAGGCCCTTCGGCCTAATTTGCACCAACCAACATGTCCTATCTACACTAGTCCCACCTGCCTGCATTTGTCCCATATCCCTCTAAACCTGTCCTATCCATGTAACTGTCTAAATGTTTCATAAACCTTGCAATAGTTTCTGCCTCAACTATCTCCTCAGGCACCTCGTTCCATACTCTCACCACCCTTAGTGTAGAAAAGGTTACCCTTCAGGTTCCTATTAAATCTTTCCCCCCTCACCTTAAACCTATTCCCCTCTCACCTTAACCTATACACATACTCAATGCTTCTGATGAAGAATCCTGCTTCATCTCAGCACAGTGCATCTCTCCACAGACGCTGCCTGACCTGCCGAGGGTTTCTGTTATTATTTACCCACACCTTCTGTGATAAAAGGGTGACACGGTGGCACAGCAGTAGAGTTGTTGCCTTACAGCACATTCAGTGCCGGAGACCCGAGTTCCATCCTGACTACGGGTGCTGTCTGTACGAAGTTTGTACATTCACCCTATGACTGGGTGGGTTTTCACCGAGATATTCGGTTTCCTCTCACACTCCAAAGACGTACAGGTTTGTGTTAATTGGCTTTCTATGAATATAAAATTGTCCCTAGTGTGTGTAGGATAGTGTTAATGTGCGGGGATTGCTGATTGGTGCAGACTCAGTGGGCCAAAGAGCCTGTTTCCGCGCTGTATCTCTAAAATTAAGTCTGCATTTTATTTTGTGTTTTCATTTCCAATTCTTGTTGTTTACTTGCAGGTGATTCTAAATCCTTTAAAGCCTCGCATGTCCCTCTCCAAAGGTATTTTATCTATCGTTAACATCTGGGCACTGGCGTCTTGTTTCTCTGCCTCACGCTATTTACCAGACGTTGTTTCACTACATGTACAGGTAAATGTTACTGAAATACCTCCCTTCCCCATCCCACTGCCCCTATCACTCATCCCAGCCTTGTGGAGTAGTGGGTTGATGTCTACAGCACTCTAGCTTCTGGGCCCAAAACATAGGTCACGGAGTCATATAGCGTGTATACAGGCCATTCAGCCCAACAGGTTCATGCTAACAATCCATATTAATCCCATTTACAAGATGTAGGGGTGGCACAGTGACACCACGGTAGAGTTGCTGCCTTACAGCGCCAGAGATTCAGGCGCGATCATGACTACAGGTGCTGACTGTACAGAGTTTGTATGTTCTCCCCGTGACCTGCGTGGGTTTTCTCCCGGTTAGTAGGTTAATTTGTTACGGTATAATTATGAATTATAAATCAAGCTAAACTCAAATTACAGTCATCCAGCGTGGAAATAGGCCCTTTGGCCCTTTGGCCCAACTTGCCCACACCGACCAACATGTCCCATCTAAACTAGACCCACCTGCCCTTATCACTCTGCACCTATCCTATCCATGTACCTGTCCTAATCTTTCATTACCATCGTGATAGTACCTATCTCAACTACCTCCTCAATCAGCTCAATCTATACACCTACCATCCTTTTGTCGAAATGCTGCCTTGCAGCGCCTGAGGCCTGGGTGTGATGTTGGCTATGGATGCTGTCTGTACAGAGTTTGTATATTTAGGAAAGAACTGCAGATGCTGGTAAAATCGAGGATAGACACAAAATGCTGCAGAACTCAGCGGGTGAGGCAGCATCTATGGAGAGAAGGAATTTGCAGCGCTTCGGATTGAGACCATTCTTAAGACTGAAGCGTCACCAATTCCTTCTCTCCATCGAAACTGCCTCACCTGCTGAGTTACTCCAGCATTTTGTTTCTACCCCAGAGAGAGTACGTACTCCCTGTGACTGCATGGGCTTTCTCCAGGTGCTCTGGTTCCCTCCAGCATCCCAAAGACGTGTAAGTTTGTAGGTTAATTGGCTTCAGTAATTGTAACTTGTCCTTGGTGTGTATGACCAAACTCGCAGAACTGGGTCTCTGCACATCCCTCTGCAATTGGATCCTCGACTTCCTCATTCACAGACCACAGTTTGTTCGTATTGGTAGAAATGTGTCAGCCTCGATAACAATCAGCACAGGAGCACCTCAAGGCTGCGCGCTAAGCCCCCTGCTGTACTCACTCTATCCAAATGACTGCGTAGCCGGTCTCAGTGCGAATCCATCATCATGTTCGCTGAGGACACCACTGTTGTGGGACGTATCACTGATGGGGATGAGTCGGAGTATAGAAGAGAGATCGAGCAACTGTCCATATGCTGCCAGCACAATAACCTCGCCCTCAACACCAGCAAAACCAAGGAACTGATTGTGGACCTTGGAAAGAGTAGGATGGGGACCCACAGCCCCGTTTATATCAATGGGTCGATGGTTGAAAGTGTCAAGAGCTTCAAATTCCTGGGCGTGCACATCTCTGAAGATCTTTCCTGGTCCGTAAACATTAATGCAATTATCAAGAAAGCTCATCAGAGCTTCGACATCCTGAGAAGACTACGGGTTTGTCAAGGAGGACTCTCTCTAACTTCAACAGGTTCACAGTAGAGAGCATGCTGACCGGTTGCATCGTGGCTTGGTTCGGCAACTTGAGAGCCCTGGAAAGGAAAAGACTACAAAAAGTAGTAAACACTGCCCAGTCCATCATTGGCTCTGACCTTCCTTCCATCGAGGGGATTTATCACAGTCTCTGCCTCAAAAAGGCTGGCAGTATCATCAAAGACCCACATCATCCGGCCACACACTCATCTCCCTGCTACCTTCAGGTAGAAGGTACAAGAGCCTGAAGACTGCAACAACCAGGTTCAGGAATAGCTACTTCCCCACAGTCATCAGGGTATTGAACCTGGCTCGGACAAAACTTTAATTATTAATAACCAATTATCTGTTATTTGCACTTTATGATTTTATTTATTCATGTGTGTATATATTTATATTATAGTATATGGACACATTGATCTGTTTTGTAGTAAATGCCTACTATGTTCTGTGTGCTGAAGCAAAGCAAGAATTTCATTGTCCTATCAGGGACACATGACAATAAACTCACTTGAACTTGAACTTGACATTGCTAGGTGTACGGGGTGATCACTGGACAGCGTGGACTTGGTGGGAGCCAGTGGAAAGGGAAACGGGAGATAAAGATGGTGATATAGGGAGATATAGAATAAATGAATGAAAGATATGCAAAACAGTAACAATGATAAAGGAGACGGGCTACAGACACACCCTCCTCCCCTCTACCGCCTTTGGAATGTGGGTGGAAACCACAGCACCCGGAGAAAATCCATGTGGTCACGGGGAGATCGTACAAACTCTGCACAAACAGCACCCGTAGTCAGGATCGAACCCGGGTCTCTGTCACTGTGGGGCATCAACTCTACCGCTGCGCCACCGTGCTGCCCTCTACAAAAAGGGGACCAGAACTGCACACAATAGAGTCAGTTTGAATCCCACAAATGTAGTTGTGGGAATTTGAATTCATCAAGTCTACTCTGCCATTCAATCATGTCTGATCTATCTTTACCTCTAAAACCCTTTCTTCTGCCTTATCCCCATAACCCCTGACACCCGTACTAATCAAGAATATAACTATCTCAGTCTTAAAAATATCCATTGGTTTCCACAGTCTTCTGTGGCAAAGAATTCCACAGATTCACCACCTCACCGTTCTCCACACCCTCAACTCATGAAACCTCTAACCCGCTTTCTCCGCTTGTCCCTTCCTTCCAGAGACAAGATCATCAGGAGTCATTGCGTCCCCGCTTTTCCAAAGCCTTCAGAAGTCTTCAGGAGGTGCATGGACCAGTCAACCTTCAACCTTCAGTTAGTTCCCCCACAACGTCTACACCCTCCTGCTCACCGGCCAACGTGTCCAATTCAACAACACCCTCTACTTTGCCTTCCACTGGGTGGCCGTGAGCAGCACCTGTTGGAACCCCTTCATCTACTGTTGGATGGACAATAGGTTCCGCTCCGACCTCATGACCCTTCTGGCCAAGTGCGGGGGGAGAAGGAGGAGAGGAGGCAAGATCCTGGTGCTCACCGCAGCCAGCGGAGACGGGAGGCAGTCGGGGGTGAGATTGGAGGACAAGCCTGGCCCGTCCACGGAGAATATGAGTTTCTACCTTGGTGGGTGCAGGGGTAACAATGGGGAGGTGAGTACACTTTAGACTTTACAGATTCCCCGTTGAAACTTGGCCCAGGTATTATGGGCCAAGGCATCTGTACCTGTGCTGTATTGTTCTATGTTTAGTTTAGTTCACTTCAGTTCAGTTTAGTTCAGTTAGTTCAGTTTAGTTTAGTTTAGTTCAGTTTAGATTCTGGAGTAGTTCCTGAGGATTGGCGGGTAGCAAACGTAACCCCACTTTTTAAGAAGGGAGGGAGAGAGAAAACGGGGAATTACAGACCAGTTAGTCTAACATCGGTAGTGGGGAAACTGCTAGAGTCAGTTATTAAAGATGGGATAGCAGCACATTTGGAAAGTGGTGAAATCATTGGACAAAGTCAGCATGGATTTACAAAAGGTAAATCATGTCTGACGAATCTTATAGAATTTTTCGAGGATGTAACTAGTAGCGTGGATAGGGGAGAACCAGTGGATGTGGTGTATCTGGACTTCCAGAAGGCTTTCGACAAGGTCCCACATAAGAGATTAGTGTACAAACTTAAAGCACATGGCATTGGGGGTTCAGTATTGATGTGGATAGAGAACTGGCTGGCAAACAGGAAGCAAAGAGTAGGACTAAACGGGTCCTTTTCACAATGGCAGGCAGTGACTAGTGGGGTACCGCAAGGCTCAGTGCTCGGACCCCAGCTATTTACAATATATATTCATGATCTGGATGAGGGAATTGAAGGCAATATCTCCAAGTTTGCGGATGACACTAAGCTGGGGGGCAGTGTTAGTTGTGAGGAGGATGCTAGGAGACCGCAAGGTGACTTGGATAGGCTGGGTGAGTGGGCAAATGTTTGGCAGATGCAGTATAATGTGGATAAATGTGAGGTTATCCATTTTGGTGGCAAAAACAGGAAAGCAGACTATTATCTAAATGGTGGCCGACTAGGAAAAGGGGAGATGCAGCGAGACCTGGGTGTCATGGTACACCAGTCATAGAAAGTAGGCATGCAGGTGCAGCAGGCAGTGAAGAAAGCGAATGGTATGTTTGCTTTCATAGCAAAAGGATTTGAGTATAGGAGCAGGGAGGTTCTACTGCAGTTGTACAGGGTCTTGGTGAGACCACACCTGGAGTATTGCATACAGTTTTGGTCTCCAAATCTGAGGAAGGACATTATTGCCATAGAGGGAGTGCAGAGCAGGTTCACCAGACTGATTCCTGGGATGTCAGGACTGTCTTATGAAGAAAGACTGGATAGACTTGGTTTATACTCTCTAGAATTTAGGAGATTGAGAGGGGATCTTATAGAAACTTACAAAATTCTTAAGGGGTTGGACAGGCTAGATGCAGGAAGATTGCTCCCGATGTTGGGGAAGTCCAGGACAAGGGGTCACACCTTAAGGATAAGGGGGAAATCCTTTAAAACCGAGATGAGAAGAAACTTTTTTCACACAGAGAGTGGTGAATCTCTGGAACTCTCTGCCACAGAGGGTAGTCGAGGCCAGTTCATTGGCTATATTTAAGAGGGAGTTAGATGTGGCCCTTGTGTCTAAAGGGATCAGGGGTTATGGAGAGAAGGCAGGTACGGGATACTGAGTTGGATGATCAGCCATGATCATATTGACTGGCGGTGCAGGCTCGAAGGGCCGAATGGCATACTCCTGCACCTAATTTCTATGTTTCTATGTTTAGTTTAGTTTAGTTTAGTTTAGTTTAGTTTAGTTTAGGTTAGTTTAGTACAGTTTAGTTTAGTTCAGTTTAGAGATATCAACGATCACAAGCGACCACCTAAAATTCTTAAAGGATTGGACAGGCTAGGTGTAGGAAAAATGTTCCCCATGTTAAGGGAGTCCAGATCCAGGGGTCACAGTTTAAGAATATGGGGTAGGCCATTTAGGACTGAGACGAGGAAAAACATTTTCTCCCAGAGAGTTGTGAATCTGTGGAATTCTCTGCCACAGTAGACAGTGGAGGCCAATTCACTGGATGTTTTTGAAGAGGGAGTTAGATTTAGCTGTTAGGGCTTAAAGAATCAAGGGATATTGGGAAAAGCAGGAACGTGGTACTGATTTAGATGATTAGGCATGAACATATTGAATGGGGGCGCTGGCTGGAAGGGCTGAATGGCCTACTCCTGCACCTATTATCTGTTTCTATGTTTCTACCCCGTACAAACTAGTTCTACGTCATCCTACTTTCTCACCCACTCCCTGCGCTCTATGGGGCAATTTACAGAGGGCCCATTAACCTGCAAACCCGCACGTCTTTGGGATGTGGGAGGAAACCGGAGCACCCAGAGAGAACCCACGTGGTCACAGGGCACGGGCATACGCACACGCACATGCACACGCAATGCAACAAACACGCATTGCATGCATGCACGCGCTCACACACGCACTTGCACACGCATTCACACACGCACTCACACACGCACTCACACAGGCACACGCACTCGCACACGCACACGCACTCGCACACATACACACACATACATACATGCACACGCACACATACACACACGCACACACATACACATACACACAGGCATGCACACTAACACACGCTCTCACGCACTCACAAACATACTCACACGCACACACACACTCACACACACGCAAATATATACATGCAAAAACACACGCGCGCACACACGCGCGCACACACGCGCGCACACAAACGCACCCACACACATGCACACATGCGCGTATACACATGCGCGCGCACACACACACTCACACACACACTCACACATGCACTCACACACGCACTCACACACAAACACACATACACTCACACACACACACATACACATACACACACAGGCATGCACACAAACACGCACGCACATGCGCGCGCACACACACAGGCACACACGCACTCACACACACATACACTCACACATACACATACACACACAGGCATGCATACAAACACAAACACACACGCACACGCACACTCACATACTCACACGCACACACACTCACACACACAGGCAAATATATCCACGCACAAACACACGCACACTCACATGCACATATATACTCACACACGCATGCACAGATGCACACAGACACACAAGGTCAGGATCGAACCCAGATCTCTGGCGCAGTGAGACAGTGACTCTACTAATTGCCACCACATAATATGGCAGTATATACTTCTCTGAGTAGAGAGATACAGAATGCAACAGGCCCTTCAGCCCATCTAGTCATTCTTTTTAATCTCCCCACATTCCTATCAGCTGAATTATAAAACTCACCACACACTAGGGGGCAATTTACAGGGGGCTAATTAACATACAAACCCGCACGTCTTTGGGATATTAGTTTAGTTTAGCCGCACAAATGAAGTTTAACCGCACCAATCAGCGACCCCTGCACATTAACACTACCCTACACACACACGAGGGACAATTTTACATTTATATTTTATTTTTAACGAAGCCAATTAATCTACAAACCTGTACGTTTTTGTAGTTGAAGAAACTGGAGCACCTGCAGGAAACCCACGCGGTCACAGAGAGAATGTGCAAGTTACGATTTAACCCGGGTCTCCGGCGTGATGAGACAGCAGCTCTACCCGCTGCACCACAGTGCCGCACAGAATCTCTCCGTTCTGTTATGCCTGATATATGTGTTTACCACATTTATTTGTTTGTGGGGTGTGGCTGTTGGGGGAAAGACAGGTAATTACTGTTCATCCCTAGATACGCCTGCCTTAGATGTCATTTCTAGAGTCACCTTCTGGCAAAACAGGTTCAGGACAATCTCCTTCTCTCAAGGATATTAGTGAGCAGATGGATAGTTACATTCAGTAGAAACAAAGAACTGCAAGTGCTGCTTTATACTAAAGTTAGACACAAAGTGCTAGAGTAACGTAGCGGGTCAGGCAGCCTGTCTGGAGTAAAAGGATGGGTGATGTTTCGGGTCGGAACCAATCTCCAGACTAAATCTGAATAAAAACGTTCAATCTCAACATTATTATTAAGTCTGGCTTTTTTTTAAAGAAATTTAATTCCTTGAATTTAAGTTTTCTATCTGCATGGGTGAGATTTGAACTCATGTCGTTGATTTTATCATCTACAACTCTGGCGACCAGTCCAATAATTGTTCTGGAAAGAGACAATATCTGGTGGGTGGGTGGGTGAGTGAGTGAGTGTGTGAGTGGATGAGTGGATGTGCGGAGGAGTAGCCAGGGTGCGACTCATCCTTGATTATGCTGCTGGCCTTGCCGAGGCAGCATGAGGTATAAATGGAGTCAATAGAAGGGAGGTTGGTTTGTGTGATGGTTTGGGCTGCGTCCACAATTCACTGCAATTTCTTGCGGTCATGGAGGGAGCTCTTCCCAAACCAAGCGATGATGCATCTGTAGAAGTTGGTGAGAGTTGTGGTGGACATGCCAAACCTCCTAAGCTTTCTAAGGAAGGAGCCGCGTTGGTGCGCTTTCTTGGTTGTTGGACCGATCACCGGGCAGGTGTTCAAAGTAAGGAACAGAGGCAGGTGGAACACAAAGTGTTGGTCACTCAACGAGTCAGGCAACATCTCTGGAGGGCCTGGGTAGGTGATGTTGTGGATTGAGACAATTCTGTAGATGTAGGTGTGGATATTCAGCCCCTTGATCCTGCACCATGCATTGACATTGAGGCCATCATTCTCACGACTCTGATTAATGCCATGAGTAGCTGAGTAGAGTTGACATCATGACCGGTAATAAGAATTAAGGACTCAAATCATTGACCATCAACAGTAGGTTTATTTCACTTGCACAAGGGAAGAAATATCTCAGTCAAAGGCTGTGATCACAGCCATAAATTCGGGACACAAAAATGCTGGAGAAACTCAGCGGGTGCAGCAGCATCTATGGAGCGAAGGAAATAGGCAACGTTTCGGGCCGAAACCCTTCTTCAGACTGATAGGGGGTGGCGGGGAGAAGGAAGGAAAAAGGAGGAGTAGGAACCCGAGGGCTGAGGGATGGGAGGAGACAGACCGAGGGCCGAGGAAACGGAGGAGACAGCAAGGGCTAACATAATTGGGGGAATTCAATGTTCATGCCGCCAGGATGCAGACTCCGAAAGCGGAATATGAGGTGCTGTTCCTCCAATTTCCAGTGTTGCTCACTCTGGCCATGGAGGAGACCCGGGACAGAGAGGTCGGACAGGGAATGGGAGGGGGAGTTGAAGTGCTGAGCCACCGGGAGGTCAGGTAGGTTCTTGCGGACCGAGCGGAGGTGTTCGGCGAAACGATCGCCCAACCTCCGCTTGGTCGCACCGATGTAAATCAGCTGACATCTAGAGCAGCGGATGCAATAGATGAGGTTGGAGGAGGTGCAGGTGAACCTCTGTCACACCTGGAACGACTGCTTGGGTCCTTGAATGGAGTCGAGGGGGGAGGTAAAGGGACAGGTGTTGCATCACTTGCGGTTGCAAGGAAAGTGCCTGGGGAGGGGGTGGTACGGGAAGAATTGACAAGGGAGTTGCGGAGGGAGCGGTCTTTGCGGAAGGCAGACATGGGGGGAGATGGGAAGATGTGGCGAGTGGTGGTGTCACGTTGGAGGTGGCGAAACTGACGGAGGATTACTTGTTCTATGTGACGGCTGGTGGGGTGAAAGGTGAGGACTAGGGGGACTCTGCCCTTGTTGCGAGTGCGGGGATGGGGAGAGAGAGCAGTGTTGCGGGGTATGGAAGAGACCCTGGTGTGAGCCTCATCTATGGTGGAGGAGGGGAATCCCCGTTCCCTGAAGAATGAGGACATTTCAGATGCCCTGGTGTGGAACGCCTCATCCTGGGAGCAAAGGCGGCGTAGACGGAGGAATTGGGAGTAGGGGATGGAGTCCTTACAGGAAGCAGGGTGGGACAAAGTGTAGTCCAGATAGCCATGGGAGTCAGTGGGTTTATAGTGGATGTCGGTCAGAAGTCTATCACCTGCGATGGAGATAGTGAGGTCAAGGAATGTTAGGGAAGTGTCGGAAATAGTCCAGGTGTATTTGAGTGCCGGATGGAAGTTGGTGGTGAAGTGGATGAAGTCAGTCAGTTGTGTGTGGGTGCAGGAGGTGGCACCAAAGCAGTCGTCGATGTAATGGAGGTAGAGGTCGGGGATGGGGCCCTGGTACGTATTGAACAAGGATTGTTCGACGTACCCGACAACGAGGCAGGTGTAGCTGGGGCACATGCGTGTGCCCATAGCCACGCCTTGTATTTGGAGGAAATGGGAGGAGTCACACGTGAAGTTATTGAGGGTAAGGACCAGCTCCGCTAGGCGGAGGAGAGTGTCAGTGGCTGGGTGTAGGTTGCTTCTCTGGTCGAGGAAGAACCGGAGGGCTTTGAGAACATCCTGGTGGGGGATGAATGTGTAGAGTGACTGGATGTCCATGGTGAAGATGAGGGGGTGAGGGCCTAGAGAAAGGAATGCTCAGAGACAACGGAGAGTGTCTGAGGTGTCTTGAACATAGGTGGGGAGGGATTTAACCAAGGGGGATAGGATGGAGTCAAGGTATGTGGAAATGGGTTTGGTGGGGCACGAACAGGCAGAGACAATGGGTCTACCAGGACAGTCAGGTTTGTGGATTTTGGGGAGAAGGTAAAATCGGGCCGTGCGGGGCTGGGGAACTATAAGGTTGGAGGCTCTGGGGGTGGGGGGGGCGCATGGAGCTGGAGTTGATGACGTTGGTGATGGTGCTAGAGATAGTGGCCTGGTGCTCGTCAGTGGGGTCATGGTCCAGGGGTAAGTAGGAGGAGGTGTCTCAGAGTTGGCGTGTGGCCTCAGCTTTGTAGAGATCGACGCGCCAGACTACCACGGCACCTCCCTTGTCGGCTGGTTTGATCACCCAGTCTGGGTTGTTGCGGAGTGAGTCGATGGCAGTGTGTTCAGGGTGGGAGAGATTGGAGTGAGACAGGGGAGTGGACAAGTTGAGGCGGTTGATGTCGCAACGGTAGTTGTGGATAAAAAGGTCTAAAGCCGGAAGATGGCCGTGAGGGGGGGTCCACGAGGAGGGGGTGCATTGGAGACGGGAAAAGGGGTCATCAATGGGGGGCGAGGATTCCTTCCCATGGAAGTACGCTGTGAGGTGGAGGCGACGGTAGAAGAGCTCCAAGTCATGGTGGGCGCGGAACTCATTGAGGTGGGAACGAAGGGGGACAAAGGTAAGACCTCTGCTGAGGCCAGACCGTTCGGTGTTGGAGAGGGGGAGGTCGGGGGGGATGGTGAACACACGGCAGGGGTGGAGGTTGGGGCTGGAGGAAGGCAGGTGCGTGAACTGAGGCTGAGGCGATGTCTGATGGGGGGGGGGTGGTGGTGAGTGGTCGGGGGGTAGGGGGGTATGAGGACTATAGTGTGGGTGGGGAAGAGCAGGAGTCACATAGTTTGAGGGGGATGGGGAAGACCCATCGGCACAAACATTGGCAGCACGGTGGTACAGCAGTAGAGTTGCTGCCTTAAAGCTTCCGAAACCCAGGTTTGATACTGGCTACGGATGCTGTCTGTACAGAGAGAGTACGTTCCTCCCATGACCCGCGTGGGTTTGTACCGGGTGCCCCGGATTCCTCCGTTAATTGTCTTCTGTGAAATTGTTAAAATTGTCCCCAGGGTGTAGGATAGTGCTAGTGTACATGGTTATCACTGGTTGGCACGGACTTGGAGGGCTGAAGGCCCTGTTTCCACACTGTATCTCTCAAGTTGAAAGTCTAAAGTCCACTCCCACAGCCTCTATTCAGTGAACGTTTGTAACTTTCTCGGCACCAGAAACGTGGAGACACTTGTGCACTGCCCAGGTGAGGTCTGCTGTATGATTCAGTTCAGTCCGTTCAGTTCAGTTTACTTTATTGTCATGTCACGTGAATCAAGGGACAGTGAAAAACATTTGTTTTTACCCGGTTGTAATCAAAACAAAGCATTTCACTGGACCAAGGTACAAGTGTGTGTGTGTGTGTGTGTGATTGTGGCGATTTAGATGCACAGAGTCTCTTGCCCAGAGTAGGGGAATCGAGGACCAGAGGACATAGGTTTAGGATGAACGGGAAAAGATTTAATAGGAATCTGAGGGATAACTTTTTCTCACAAAGGGTGGTGGGTGCATGGAACGAGCTGCGAGAAGAGGTAGTTGAGGCAGGGACTATCCCAACATTTAAGAAAAAGTTAGACAGGTACATGAATGGGACAGGTTCGGAGGGATATGGACCAAACATGGGCAGGTGCAACCACTGGAGCTGGGACATGTTGGCTGGTGTGGGTCAGTTCGGTCGAAAGGCCTGTTTCCACACTGAATCACACTATGACTATGACTATGACTCTTGTGTACTGCCTAGGTGAAGTCCGCATGATGTTACTGGGTTGTGTGCAAAACTAAGCAATTCGGTTCACTTTAGTTTTGATGTTGCGTGTACCGAGGTACAGTGAAAAGCATTTATTGTGTGCTATCCAGTCAGCAGAAAGACAATACATGATTACAATCGAGCCATTACAGTTCAGTTTCGAGGAAAGCAGTCGTCGAGTTGATCTTGAGTTTCAAGATGGCGCCTGCCTGCGGCGACTTTTGCGGAGCTCCGGAAAATAAAAGGCTCAACTACAACTTCCAACAACTCACCTGGATCAGAAAAACGACAGAAATCGGTGCCGTTTTGGACAACCTGCTTGAGCACCTCAAGGCTCTCGCAATTTCGCGAACTCCCGCAGCTGTGGGAACCCCGGCCTTTGAACTTTCCCACGCTGGCTGTGGAACTCCCGACCCGACTGAGGATCCCAGGTACGGTACCTGGAGACCCCGGGATGACCCCCAGAGCCGACGGGCTGGATCTCCCAGCAACAACGGAGCTGGAGCTGCAGCTGCCGACTTTGAGGGAATCCCCGTTCGTTACGGAGCTGGAGCTGCCGTCTGTGAGGGAATCCCCGTTCCAGCGCAGGTCCGCGGAAACAGCAGGTACAGCAAGTACAGTACCTGGAAACAAAGGGGAAGCCTCCATTGTGTCCGGAAACGTGGCCGTCGGGCAGGACTTCAGGTCAGAATGAAGCGCAGGGGACTTCGGCCCCCTCTCCCTACCATCCTACTGGCTAATGTACAGTCCCTTGAAAACAAAGTGGAGGACTTAAGGGCAAGACGGCTTTATCAAAGGGAGCTGAGGGAATGCTCTGTGTTCTGTTTCACAGAGACATGGCTCACCCCCAGCTCCCCAGACTGAAGGGTTCTCCATCCACCGCATGGACCGTACCCTGGCATCTGGGAAAGGGAGAGGAGGGGGCGTCTGCCTCATGGTCAACTCTGCGTGGTGTTCCGACGTGGCAGACCTGTCCAACTCCTGCTCTCCACACCTGGAACATCTGCCGGTGAAGTGCCGTCCCTTCTACCTCCCGAGAGAATTCACCTCCATTATCCTGACCGCGGTCTACATCCCACCCCAGGCAGACGTCCGTCTGGCACTGGAGGAGCTGCACGTCGTGGTCAACAAACACCAGACGTCTTACCCCGAGGCATTTACCACCATTGCTGGGGACTTCAATAAGGCGAACCTCAAGAAATCACTCCCCAACTTCCACCAACATGTCTCCTGCTGCACCAGAGGACCTAACACCCTCGACCACTGCTACACCACCATCAAGAATGCCTATCGTTCTATCCCTCGCGCTCACTCCGGTAAGTCCGACCATACCGCGGTGCTGCTTCTTCCTGCCTACAAGCAGCAATTGAAGAGCGCACCCCCAGAAGTGAGGACAGCACAGAGCTGGTCGGGGGGGGCAGAAGAACAACTCCAGGACTGTTTGGAGTCTGTAGACTGGGCAATGTTCAAGGGCTCGGCAACGGACTTGAACGAATATGCCACAGTCGTTACAGACTTCATAAAGAAATGTGTGGAGGACTGCATCCCTACAAAAACCTTCCGAGTGTTTCCCAATCAGAAACCTTGGATGAACTTTGAGATTCACACTCTCCTGAAGTCCAGACGCAGGGCATTCACCTCCAATGATACAGTGGCATACATGAAGACCAGATACAACCTTGGTAAGTCCATCAAAAAGGAAAAAAGGGACCTGCTCCAAACTGGAGGATGAGGCAGATGTTCGGCAGCTGTGGCGGGGCCTGAATGCAATCACCTCCTACAAGGCAAAACCAGGAGGCAGCTCGAATGTCGGTGAAACATCACTCCCTGACGAGCTCAATGCGTTTTACGCACGCTTTGATAGGGAGAATACTGATGTGCCTTCCCGATCCCCCATTCGCTGTGATGGCATTTCAGTCTCAGTCACAGAGGCCGATGTCAGGAAATCCTTCAGAGGGGTGAACCCCCGAAAAGCACTTGGTCCTGATGGTAACCCGGTCGTGTTCTAAAAACCTGTGCAGACCAACTGGCGGGAGTTTTTACGGACATTTTCAACCTCTCACTTCTGAGGCCTGAGGTCTGAGGTCCCCACCTGCTTTAAAAGGGCATCAATTATACCAGTGCCCAAGAAGAGTAAGGTGACATGCCTCAATGACTATCGACCAGTGGCACTAATGCCGGTGGTGATGAAGTGCTTTGAGAGGTTGATCATGGAGCAAATCAACTCCTACCTCGACAAAAACCTGGACCCACTGCAGTTCGCATACCGCCACAACAGATCAACGGTGGATGCGATCTCGCTGGCCCTCCACTCCGCACTGGACCACTTGGACAACAAAAACTCATATGTCAGGCTGTTATTCATTGATTACAGCTCGGCATTTAACACAATTATCCCCTCCAAACTGGTTACCAAACTCGCAGAACTGGGTCTCTGCGCATCCCTCTGCAACTGGATCCTCGACTTCCTCATCCACAGACCAAGTCTGTTCGTATTGGTGGAAATGTGTCAGCCTCAATAACAATCAGTACGGGAGCACCTCAAGGCTGCGTGCTCAGCCCCCTGCTGTACTCACTCTATACCCATGACTGCGTAGCGAACCACAGTGCGAACTCCATCATCAGACAATGTACAAATACGCTTATACTCAACAGAAACTCCCAGAAACTCTAAATTAATCTACAATCATACTTATACCAAAAACGGACAAGGATCTTGAAGACCCAGGTTCATACAGAGCTATAGCCCTCTTAAATACTGATCAGAAAATATTAACTAAGATTCTATCTAATAGATTGAGCTTAGTGATCAGCAAATTAATACATCCCGACCAAACAGGGTTTATCCCCAAACGGTATTCATTTTTTAATCTGAGAAGATTATTTAATATTATATACTCCAATAGAATCCCTAACGCAGAGCTAGCAATTATCTCGTTAGATGCTGAAAAAGCATTTGACCAGGTAGAATGGCCATATTTATTTTCGGTGATGGAAAAATTTCAACTAGGAGAGAAGTACTGTACATGGGTTAAATTGTTATATTCTAACCCAACAGCTAGAATATTAACAAACAAAATGTTATCAACTAAATTTAATCTCTCTAGAGGCTGTAGACAAGGATGCTCACTATCCCCACTATTATTTGCTCTTGCAATCGAACCCCTAGCAGAAACCGTTAGAAACCATCCAGGAATATTTGGATACAATACTAGAGACACAAGGAATAAAATCTCCTTATATGCAGATGATATACTAATATATATTACAAAATTAGAAACTAGTATTCCAAACCTATTAAATCTAATAACTCAATTTGGTCAGTTTTCGGGACATAGAATCAATTGGAATAAAAGCGAAATCATGCCAATAACAAAATTCAATTTACATACAATACAACAATCCCCTTTTAAAATAGTTAAAGATAAATTTAAATACTTAGGAATCTATGTAACTAAGACATATACCTTTTTATTTAAACTAAATTTCCCTTACTGAATAAACTACATAAGAATATTCAATACTGGAAAACACTCCCCATTTCAATGCTTGGGAGAATTAATGCTATAAAAATGATTTTTTTACCGCAACTGCTGTACATACTTCTATTAATTCCGATATATATCCCAAAAACTTTTTTCAAAAAAGTCGATTCCATTGTTACAAGTTTTGTCTGGGATTATAAGAATCATAAAATAAGTAAAAAGCATTTATGTAAATCAAAGATAAATGGTGGTCTGGCTTTGCCAAATTTCTTATTTTATTTTTGGGCAGTCCATATTAAAAACATGAATTTTTGGCTGGAAGAAATGGACCAACAACCAGATTGGCTAATGATGGAAAAGGAAGACTGTCTACCTTTTGAAATTGGACCGATCATATTTGCCCCCACAAAACTGCACAAAAAAACCTATAAAGAAAACCCCATAATACATAGTGGAATACGAATTTGGAAACAAATAAAAAAAGATTTAAAATTGAATAATATACCACTCTGCCTTCCCATTGTAAATAATCCTTTATTCAAATCATCCTTTATGGACAAAGGTTTCACACAATGGAAAAATCATGGAATCAAAAATATAGGACATCTTTATGGGAAAGGTACTTTTCTTTCATTTCAAGAGTTACAACTGAATTATGGACTGCACTCAAATAATTTCTTCAGATATCTACAAATTAGAGATTATGTTAAATCTAATACACAAGTTTACAGGAATAGGGAATCAGAAATTCTTGATGAATGTCTGAACAAGCATCCTAATACTGAAAAACTAATAGCTTATATTTATAACACCCTACTAAATAACGAGGTACCACCGACCGAACCATATAGATACAAATGGGAAAATGAAATAGGTCATCCTATCACGAAAGATATGTGGGACGAAAGTTTACAACAAATACATCAATGTTCATTAAATGCCAGACATACTTTAATACAATTCAAGGTCTTACATAGACTACACTTCTCTAAAATAAAACTAAATAGAATCTTCCCACAAATCTCTCCTATTTGTGATAAATGTCTACATTTAGAGGCTAATTTAACACATACGTTTGCAAACTGTATAAAACTTAAACATTTCTGGACAGATATTTTTGAAATAACTTCAGAAGTTATTAATACAAAACTGGACCCAGACACAAAATTAATAATACTTGGAATATCAGAACAAAGCTTAACACTCACAACAAACCAAAGAAACTTCCTCAATTACAGTATAATAACCGGAAAAAAATTAATATTAAAATTTTGGAAAGGCCCTACAACCCCCACAATTAAAATGTGGATTACGGAAATGTCGGAGACCCTATACTTAGAAAGAATTAGACTTGTCTTAATGGACAAACAAGATCTTTTCCATAAAATTTGGGCTCCATTCATTAACTATCTGAAGGGATAGATTGGCACAGCACGAGGACCCAGCTGAAACTTGAACTCAGGAACAGATGAAAAGCTATACTTTATAACCTACGAACCTATCTCCATTGATGTATTACAGGTAACCCATTCCATCTCCCTTGTTTTTCTGTTGTGTTTTTTGTTTGTTTTTTTTCTTTTTTATTTGTAACTTTCTACCCTCTCTTTTTCTCGCTTTCTATAAAAAATAAAAATACTAGAAGCAGAAGTAATTGATAATGGAAAATTTTAATAATGTATGACTGATGTATATGAAAAGTTTTTTTTACTATAATATGTAACTACATTGTATAATATGTCTACTTCTAATAAATAAATTTAAAAATTTAAAAAAAAAAAAAAAAAGTTCGCTGACGACACCACCATCGTGGGGCGTATCACTGATGGGGATGTCAGAATATAGAAGAGAGATCGAGCAACTGTCCATATGGTGCCAGCGCAATAACCTGGCCCTCA
This sequence comes from Amblyraja radiata, assembly GCF_010909765.2. Taxonomy (NCBI): domain Eukaryota; kingdom Metazoa; phylum Chordata; class Chondrichthyes; order Rajiformes; family Rajidae; genus Amblyraja; species Amblyraja radiata. The sequence goes on from NW_022630165.1 coordinate 435,548, forward strand.
ACACCAGTAAAACCAAGGAACTCATTGTGGACTTTGGAAGGAGTAGGAGGGGGACCCACAGCCCCATTGATATCAACGGGTCGATGGTTGAAAGGGTCAAGAACTTCAAATTCCTGGACGTGCACATCTCTGAAGATCTTTCCTGGTCCGAGAACACTAACGCAATTATCAAAAAAGCTCATCAGCGCCTCTACTTCCTGAGAAGATTACGGAGAGTCGGATTGTCTAGGAAGACTCTCTCTAACATCTACAGGTGCACAGTAGAGAGCATGCTGACCGGTTGCATCATGGCTTGGTTCGGCAATTCGAGCGCCCTGGAGAGGAAAAGACTACAAAAAGTAGTAAACACTGCCCAGTCCATCATCGGCTCTGACCTCCCTTCCATCGAGTGGATTTATCGCAGTCGCTGCCTCAAAAAGGCTGGCAGTATGATCAAAGACCCACACCATCCCGGCCACACACTCATCTCCCTGCTACCTTCAGGTAGAAGGTACAGGAGCCTGAAGACTGCAACAACCAGGTTCAGGAATAGCTACTTCCCCACAGCCATCAGGCTATTAAACCTGGCTCGGACAAAACTCTGATTATTAATAACTACTTTCTGTTATTTGCACTTTACCAGTTTATTTATTCATGTGTGTATATATTTATATCATGGTATATGGACACATTTATCTGTTTTGTAGTAAATGCCTACTATTTTAGTGTGCTTAAGCAAAGCAAGAATTTCATTGTCCTATACAGGGACACATGACAATAAACTCACTTGAACTTGAACTTAGCTTGGACCAGGAGAAGGCCTTCGACAGGATATCGCACACGTACATGAGGGACGTGCTCTCCAAAATGGGTTTTGGAGAGGGAATCAGGAATTGGATCAAACTGCTCTACATTGATATCTGTAGCACAGTCCAAATCAATGGCTGGGAATCAGACATCTTCCCCGTCAGGTCTGTTGTCAGGCAGGGTTGGCCTCTCTCCCATCTTGTTCGTCTGCTGTATTGAACCTTTATGCCGAGTAAGTCAGGAAGGATGCGTGCATAAGAGGAGTGAGTGACATTGCCAGGCAGTGGGATCACTCGGGTCAAATCCTCCCTATACATGGACGATGTCGCCGCCTTCTGCTTGGATCCAGGGTCGGTCCGCAGATTGATTAGCATCTGCGACCAGTTTGAGTCGGCCACGGGAGCCAGGGTGAACCGCAGGAAGAGCGAGGCCATGCTCTTTGGCAACTGGCCCGACCGATCTTCCGTCCCCTTCACCATCAAGCCTGACTTCTTGAAGGTGCTGGGGATCTGGTTCGGAGGGGCTGAGGCGTATGACAAGAATTGGCTGGAGCGGATGGCCAAGGTGGGGAAGAAACTGGAGCTGTGGATACAACGCTCCCTCTCTATAACGGGAAATAACTTGGTCATCAAAAACTTGCCCGAGCTTTGTTGACCTCCCACAGGAGCTAGATGTCTGTCGGGGAATGTTGCCGACTCCCCCGCTGCAGACTGCAGGAGTACGTGCAGAGGGACTCACTGAAGCTTGGTGCAGCCAACGCCAAGGCTCGGTGGGGGGGTCCCTCTACACAGGGATTCTCCCCCTCTACATTGGGGACCTGGGGTGGAGGGTATTGCACCGAGGAGTCCCCTGCAACCACTTTCTCGCGGTTCACAGACTCACCAGCCGCCTGCCACTTTTGTGGGCTGCAAGAGATGAAGTAGATTTTCAAAGTCTACAGAGAGATTTATGCCAGTTGGAAGAGTGGGCTGAAAGATGGCAGATGGAGTTTAATGCTGATAAGTGTGAGGTGCTACATCTTGGCAGGACAAATCAAAATAGGACGTACATGGTAAATGGTAGGGAATTGAAGAATGTAGGTGAACAGAGGGATCTGGGAATAACCGTGCACAGTTCCCTGAAGGTGGAATCTCATGTAGATAGGGTGGTAAAGAAAGCTTTTGGTGTGCTGGCCTTTATAAATCAGAGCATTGAGTATAGAAGTTGGGATGTAATGTTAAAATTGTACAAGGCATTGGTGAGGCCAAATCTGGAGTATGGTGTACAATTTTGGTCGCCCAATTATAGGAAGGATGTCAACAAAATAGAGAGAGTACAGAGGAGATTTACTAGAATGTTGCCTGGGTTTCAGCAAATAAGTTACAGAGAAAGGTTGAACAAGTTAGGTCTTTATTCTCTGGAGCGCAGAAGGTTAAGGGAGGACTTGATAGAGGTCTTTAAATAGATGAGAGGGATAGACAGAGTTGACGTGGACAAGCTTTTCCCACTGAGAGTAGGGAAGATTCAAACAAGAGGACATGACTTGAGAATTAAGGGACAGAAGTATAGGGGTAACATGAGGGGGAACTTCTTTATTCAGAGAGTGGTAGCTGTGTGGAATGAGCTTCCAGTGGAAATGGTGGAGGCAGGTTCGATTTTATCATTTAAAAATAAATTGGATAGGTATATGGATGGGAAAGGGAATAGAGGGTTATGGTCTGAGTGCAGGTAGATGGGACTAGGGGAGAATAATTGTTCGGCACGGACTTGTAGGGCCGAGATGGCCTGATTCCGTGCTGTAATTGTTATATGGTTATATATGGTTATAAGAGTCTGTATACCATGTGTATATGGAGTGTGTGAAACTGCAGCCTCTGTTCCAATGTCTAAAGGGGCTGCTCCTTACCTTCTGGCTGCATTTTTCACCCACCATCCACATCTTTGGACGCCCTGTGCGTAGGGGAGAGGGTAGGGCTGAAGATGTCCTGGTTGGGTTGCAACTGGGCCTGGCCAAGCTGGCCATCCGTGAGTCACGGTGCCAGGCAGAAGAGGGCTCTACCCGAGCCGGCTTCCTGCCCCTTTTCCGGGGTTACGTCCTTGCCCGGGTGGTGTTGGAGAGGGACTACGCGCTGTCCACGGGCATCCTGGGGGATTTCCGGGACCACTGCACACCGCGGGGGGTTGAATGCATCCTTGACCAGGAGTGTAACATAGTTGTATAGTAGTTTATTTAGTATATTTGTTGGTCTTGTATTATGGTGGTGGGTTCTGTTTGTTTTATTGTTTGTAAATATTATTTTTAATAATTGATTAATAATTTTAAAAAATTTTAAAGGCTCGGCGGGGGACAGTCTAGTAACCTTCCGCTGCTGGACATGGGGGGCAGGGTGTGGTGTAGACACCCCTCAAAAATAAGAGAAGTGATTCCACGCCAGTGGGCCACATGAGTGGCAAGGGTGGGGGATTAATTTGTGTAATTTGTGTAAACAATATAGAATGTATGTATCGCCTCCGAGAATGTTGGATGGAGTCTTGTAAGGATCATGTATTGGATATATTTATTTCTCAAATAAAGTATATTTTGAATTTTTTTAGAAAAGAAGCTTTAGAAAGGACACAAACGTGACTTTAACAAGATATTCAGACGGGTATATAATAGGAAGGCTTTAGTTTAGTTTAGAGATACAGTGCGGAAACATAGAAAATAGGTGCAGGAGTAGGCTATTCGCCCCTTCCAGCCACCATTCAATATGATCACGGCTGATCATCCAAAATTAGTACCCCGTTCCTGCTTTATCGCCATATCCCTCTTGAAAACATCTAATGAATTGGCCTCCACTACCTTCTGTGGCAGAGAATTCCCAGATTCACAACTCTCTGGGTAAACACGATTTTCCTCATCACAGTCGGAAATGGCCACTGTGACCCCTGGTTCTGGACTCTCCCCAACATCGGGAACATTTTTCCTGCATCTAGCCTGTCCAATCCCTTAAGTATTTTATATGTTTCTACAAGATATCCTCTCATCCTTCTAAATTCCTGTGAATACAAGCCTAGTCCATCCATTCTTTCATCATATGTCAGGCCCGCCAACGTGGGAATTAATCTGGTGAACCTACGCTGCACTCCCTCAAACACACACACACATGGGACTGAACTGGATGGAACATGCTGTCATCACAGGTGTTCCACGGCACTTGTCACTTTGCTTGTAACAGCACTACATGTTATGTGGTATATTTATGGGGTATGTGTTATATGTGGGTATTGTTTTATGTGGGTTACGTGGTACCTATGGGGTACATATTTATTATGTGTTATATGTGGGTATTGTTTTATGTGGGTTATGTGTAAGTGGGGAACCATGCACAACTGGACAGGCACTTAAGCATTTCACTACTGTTTATACCTGTATAATTGAGTATGTGACGTAACGTAACGTAATGTAACCAGCGATCCCCGCACACTCCACACACCAGGGACAATTTACATTTACTGCAAGCCAATTAACCTTCAAACCTACCCGTCTTTGTAGTGTGGGAGGAAACCGAAGACCCCGGAGAAAACTCACGCAGATCATGGGGAAAACACACAAACTCCGTACAGACAGCACCCGTGGTCAGGATCAAACCCGGGTCTCTGGTGCTGTGAGGCAGCAACTCTACCGCTGCGCCACCTTTGTCAGATTTACAGCGTCTGCATTTCATTATTATTATTACTCACCAATGCCACACAGAGAGCTGCTTGCTATGAAACTTGTTATAGAACATGGCGCTACAAGAGCAAGAGGGGGTTTCAGAGTTTCAGAATAGCATTAGCAAAAACCCCACAGGATTTTCAAAAACTAATGGTCTTCATTTAATAGCTGCGAGTCTATATTGTAACTTCTGGTAAAGACTGTATGTTTAACAGATTATCATTTGTCCAGTGTCAATAGAAGCAATTATTGTCAATGTCAATAGATACCCATGGGACAGTCTGTGTTCTAAAGAAACAAAGGCTTTTTTTCAAGAGATACAGCACGGAAACAGGCCCTTCTGCCCACCGAGTCCGCACCGACCATCGATCATCTGTTCACACACTAGTTACATAGAAACATATCAAATAGGTGCAGGAGGCCATTCGGCCCTTCGAGCCAGCACCGCCATTCATTGTGATCATGGCTGATCGTCCCCAATCAATAACCCGTGCCTGCCTTCTCCCCATATCCCTTGATTCCACTATCCCCTAGAGCTCTATCTAACTCTCACTTAAATCTCTTAAATGAGTTCTATGTATAGTTTAGAGATGCAGTGTGGAAACAGGCCCTTCAGCCCACCGAGTCCGCACTGGTCATCCGTTCACACACTAGTTATCCCACTATCTCATCTACAGAGGATTAATTAATCTATGAATCCCAAGGTAGTTAAGGCTGGTGTAGAGCTCCGCATCGCAGCTCCCTCCTCACCGCCCCCTCCCACAGCACGGCGCTCCCTCCTCACGCCCCTCCCTCTCTCCTCTCTCCTCCCTCCTACCCCTGCTTGGACTGGAACCATTGCTCAGCATATTCATTGTATTCCACCCCCTCGCCCCTGTGCCCGGTGTCTCGGCTGCTCGGCAGCTCCCACAGGCTGGTGTACACGGCCGCTTGCTCTTCCCCCTCTCCCGATTCCCTTCCTCCTTTCAGCTCCTCTGGGGCCGGCCCGTCCTCTCCACTCCCCGCGAAGCAGACGGGCAGTTGACTCTCTCTCTCTCTCTCTCTCTCTCTCTCTCTCTCTCTCTCTCTCTCTCTCTCTCTCTCTCTCTCTCTCTCTCTCTCTCTCTCTCTCTCTCTCTCTCTCTCTCTCTCTCTCTCTCTCTCTCTCTCTCTCTCTCTCTCTCTCTCTCTCTCTCTCTCTCTCTCTCTCTCTCTCTCTCTCTCTCTCTCTCTCAGGTTGGCGAGGGGGAGGTGCCAGGTGAGCTCTCCAGGTGGGTTGTACCTGGCCGCACACACACAGGTGACACTCTCAGGTGTGCGAGTGCATCCCGAATCCCAGGAAATCTCTGGCGCATCTGGAGAGGGAGGAACAAGTGAGAGAGTAGTGAATCTGTGGAATTCTCTGCCACAGAAGGCAGTGGAGTCCAAATCACTGGATGTTTTCAAGAGAGAGTTAGATTTAGCACTTAGGTTTAAAGGATTCAAGGGATATGGGGAGAAAGCAGGAACGTGGGTACTGATATTAGTAGATCTGCCATGATAATATAGAATGGTGGTGCTGGCTTGAAGGGCCGATTGGCCAATTCCTGCATCTATTTTTCTATGTTTCTTGGAGATCAAATGCAAAATGCTGGAGTAAACTCAGCAGGACAGGCAGCATCTCTGGAGAGAAGGAACTGTCCTCTCTGCTCCATCACCTCCCTTGGCAGCGTGTTGCAGATGCTCTCCATGGTCCGTTAAACAGTTTACCAGCGAGTACAAATACCTTGTACAAATACCATCAGTCTGGAGAAGGGTCTCGACCTGAAACGCCACGCATTCCCTCTCTCCAGAGATGCTGCCTGTCCTGCTGAGTTACTCCAGCATTTGGTGTCTATCTTCAGTAAACGGGACTGGTCCAAGAACGCTGAGGCCCTGTACAAGAAGGGACAGAGCCGGCTGAGATGGCTCCGCTCCTTCAACATTCAGCAAGAAGCTGCCTATGTTCTACCAATCGGTGGTGGCCAGTGCCATCTTCTTCACTGCCGTGTGCTGGGGCAGCAGGGCGAAGGCTGCGGATGTCAACGGGATCAACAAGCTCATCAGGAATGCCGGCTCTGCCCTGGGGGCGGTGTTATATTCACGGGAGTTGGTCTTGGAGGGGAGGATGCTCCTCAAACTGCACCCCCTCCGTGACACACTGATCAACCTGAGGAGCAGCTTCAGCAACAGACTGGTCCCACCAAAATGCAGCACAGAACACCACAGGAGATCCTTCTTCCCTCTGGCTATCAAGCTGTACAACACCTCCCCCTTCTGTCGTGGGCTGGACAGAGACTGTCTCCCCTCCCCACCCCCCTCTCCACGTAATATTTGCACATCCCCCAAGCCTCTCCACTCGTCACTTTAATTTCATGTTTCATGTATTTTGTGTTTTTATGATTGTTGGCAAATCAATTTCCCTCCTGGGATAAATAAAGTTCTATCATGTCGTATCGTATTGTGAAACTTGCCCAGCACATCTCCTTTACGATTTCCCCCTCTCTTGACATTTGCACCATGGGAAAAAGATTCTGACTGTCTACCTTCTCTATGCATCTCATAGTTTTATATATTTCTATCTCTCTTTGAACTGGGTGGTGAATCTGTGGAATTCATTGCCACAGACGGCGGTGGAGGCCAAGTCAGTGGATATATTTAAGGCAGAGATAGATTCTTGATTAGTACGGGTGTCAGAGGTTATGGGGAGAAGGCAGGAGGATGGGGTTAGGTGTAAGTAAGTAAGTAAGTTTATTGGCCAAGTATTCACATACAAGGAATTTGCCTTGGTGCTCCGCCCACAAGTAACATGACATACAGTGACAGTTACGAATGACTCAGAAAACACTAAACATTAATAATAATAAAACATTAATGATAAAACACCATTGATCAAGCATGTGAACCAACAAAATACCAGATCAAAGGGAAGCTACAGATTTTTGGCTGTTGAGTAGAGCAACTACTCATGGATAAAAACTATTTGTATGTCTGGCTGTAGCAGCTTTGACAGTCCAGAGTCGCCTTCCAGAGGGAAGTGATTCAAAGAGTTTGTGGCCAGGGTGAGAGGGGTCAGAGATGATCTTACCCGCTCGCTTCTTGGCCCTTGCAGTGAACAGTTCATCAATGGAGGGAAGGTTGCTGCCAATAACCTTCTCAGCTAATCGGACGATTCGCTGCAGCCTCCAGGTGTTGTGCTTGGTGGCTGAGCCAAACCAGACCATGATGGAGAAGGTGAGAACAGACTCTATGATGGCCGTGTAGAATTGGACCATCATTGCCTGTGGCAGATTGTGTTTCCTCAGCTGCTGCAGGAAGTACATCCTCTGTTGTGCCTGTTTGACTGTGGAGATGATGGTTCCCAGGAACTTAAAAGACTCCACAGATGTGACTGTGGTGTTGTTGATGGTGAATGGGGTGGGGGGAAGGGGAGCTCTCCTAAAGTCTACAATCAATTCCACTGTCTTAAGAGCATTGAGCTCTAGGTTATTGCGACGGCATCAGGACGCCAGCTCTGACACTTCCTGTCTGTAGGCAGATTCCTCCCCACCCTGGATCAGTCAAATCAGGGTTGTGTTGTCCGCAAACTTGAGAAGCTTGACAGAGGTGTCTGTGGAGGTGCAGTCGTTGGTGTAGAGAGAGTAGAGAAGAGGAGAGAGTATGCAGTCTTGCGGTGCTCCTATGCTGAGGGTCCGCGTGTCCTAGATGTGCTTTCCCAGCCTCGCATGCTGCTTCCTGTCTGCCAGGAAGCTGGTGATCCACCGACAGACGGGTTTAGGCACAGTCAACTCTGAAAGTTTGGAGTGTAGTAGCTCTGGCACAATGGTGTTGAATGCAGAGCTAAAATGAACAAACAGGATCCTCACATGGGTCCCATAGAAACGTAGAAAATAGGTGCAGGAGGAGGACTTCCGGCCCTTCGAGCCAGCACCGCCATTCATTGTGATCATGGCTGATCGTCCCATATCAATAACCCGTGCCTGCCTTCTCCTCATATCCCTTGACTCCACTAGCCCCTAGAGCTCTATCTAACTCTCTCTTGAATCCATCCAGTGACCTGGCCTCCACTGCCCTCTGTGACAGGGAATTCGATAAATTCACAACTCTCTGGGTGAAAACGTTTTTTCTCACCTCAGTCTTAAATGAACTCCCCTTTATCAACATCAGTGAGGAACTTAAATGGTCTGTGAACTCTGCTGTAGTTGTAAAAAAGGCGCAACAGAGACTTTACTTCCTCAGAACACTGAGGAAGGCCCATCTGTCTGCTAAACTGCTGGAGTCTTTCTACCGCTGTTCGGTAGAAAGCATGCTGACTTACTGCATAACTGCCTGGTTTGGGAACTGTTCAGCAGCTGACAGAGCAGCTCTCCAGAGGGTGATAAAAACTGCCCAGGGTATCATTGGACTCCCCCTGCCCCCTCTGGAGGACATTTACCACTCCAGGTGCCGCAGCAGGACCTGTAATATCGTGAAAGACATTACACATCCTTGTCACCACCTTTTCACACTGCTGCCCTCAGGAAAAAGGTACAGGTCGCTAAAGTCACGCACTGCCAGACTCAAGAACAGCTTTTACCCATCAGCTATCTTGGAACTGAACTCTGTCTCGGGAGCGGGTTATAGGGAAGGAGGGGGGGGTGGGAGACAGTGTTAATTTATGTAAATGTGAATCCATGGGTGGGTTTGGGGAGGGAGGGAGTGTAAAAAGTATGAGTATGTGAATGTTTGAAGTTCTTTTAAATGGAGAGACACAGTAATCTCGTTGTAAGTGACACATGCAATGACAATAAAGCATTCTGATTCTGATTTATTCTATGACTGTGGCCCCTGGTTCTGGACTCGCCCAACATTGGGAACATTATTCCTGCATTGAGCTTGTCCAGTTCTTTTATAATTTTATATGTTTCTATAAGATCCCCCCTCAGTCTAGGTGCTGTAGGATAAAGTGCAGGCCTAGGTTGACTGCATCATCCACAGATCTATTGGCCCGATATGCAAACTGCATAGGGTCAGCAGGGGGATCATGTTATATTTCAGCTTGGCCAGCACAAGCCTTTCAAGTGTCTTCATGACTACAGAGGTTAGTACGACAGGCCTGTAATCATTAAGACAAGTAATCGTGGCCTTTTTGGGTACAGGGACAATAGTGGGGACTTTGAAGCAGGCAGGGACAATACATGTTTGCATGGACTGGTTAAAAAGGTCTGTATAGACCAGTGCCAGTTGTTTGGCACAGAGCTTGAGAGTAGAGGGGGAAACATTGTCAGGTCCTGGAGATTTCCGGCTTTTCTGTCTTCTGAAAAGCTTCTCCACCTCCTTCATTTTTATTGTTGATGAAGTGATGTTGTTCAGCAAGGAGGGTGTGGGTAATTGGGTGTAAAGTGGTGATTGTAAGGGTGTGGGTGTAGAAGGGCCCAGTATTTTCATACTGGAGTCTTGCCTTAAGTAGGTGTGAAGTTTATGTTGGTTGGTGAGTGGGGGGAGGAGGGGGGGAGGGGGGGTACCAGGGTTACGTTTCTGATTTGCAAACCTGCTGTAAAACTCATTCAGGTCAGCTGACGATTGTCCAAAGAGCGGGGGAAGCGGGGGAAGCGGGTCGGGGGGGGGCGGGGGGCTTTCCTCTTGTAGCTGGTAATTTCCTGCAGGCCCTTCCAAACTGAAGAAGAGTCACTAGCTGAGAACTTGCTCCTCAACTTCTCAGAGTACCTTTCCTTGGCAGCTCTGATTCCTCTTCTCAGCTTGTACTTGGCCTGCCTGCTCCCCTGCCTGCATCCCCGCTCCTGTAGGCCTCCTCGTTAGACTGTCGGAGCTGTCTGAGTTCTGCAGTAAACCAGGGCTAGTTGTTGTTGAACCAGGTTCAGGTCCTAGTTGGAATGCAACTATCCTCACAAAAGCTGACATATGATGATACAGTGTCACTCATCGAGGCTTGTGGTTGCTTCCCTGAACACGTTCCAATCCGTGCAATCAAAGCAGGATTGTAGGTTCTCAATGCCTTCGCTTGTCCACCTTTACGTTGTTCTGACCACAGGCTTAGCAGATGTTAGTTTCTGCCTGTAGGTCGGTATAAGGTGAACGAGACAATGATCAGAGAGACCCAGACCTGCTCGGGGAACAGAACGATATGCGCTCTTGATTGACGTGTAACAGCAGTCAAGTGTTCTCTCCCCTATGGTGGGACAGGTAACATAGAAACATAGAAAATAGGTGCAGGAGTAGGCTATTCGGCCCTTCGAGCCTGCACCGCCATTCAATATGATCATGGCTGATCATCCAACTCAGTATCCTGTACCTGCCTTCTCTCCATACCCCCTGATCCCATTAGCCACAAGGGCCACATCTAACTCCCTCTTAAATATAGCCAATGAACTTGCCTCAACTACATTCTGTGGCAGAGAATTCCAGAGATTCACCACTCTCTGTGTAAAAAATGTTTTTCTCATCTCAGTCCTAAAAATTTCCCCTTTATCCTTAAACTGTGACCCCTTGTTCTGGACTTCCCCAACATCGGGAACAATCTTCCTGCATCTAGCCTGTCCAACCCCTTAAGTCTGTAACCTGAAGTCTGTATTTCCGAAGGTCACGGCTGAGGTTAGCTTTGTTATAGTCTCCCAAAACAATGACCTTGCAGTCTGGGAAGTCACTCTTTACCACTCTTTACCTTCGGGCCGAGACTCTTCTTACCAAAAATCTCGATTGGTTTAGAATCTCGTATAAAGCAAAGCTGACTTAAATCATATGTCAAGAAGATCCACTTTTAGCATGGCTTTCTGGAGATCATTTATTTTGGTCCAACAATTTTAAAAAAATGCTTTAGTTCAAAATCAAAGACAGGCCCGTATTATTCCAAAAGACGATGGAAATGTTGCAGCTTGAGTACAAAATGAGACTACCCTTTGAACAAAAATATCAAGAGGAATTTTCCTTGTAAAATCATATAACCAGAAGTCTTTTAATCTAACAAACACTTTTTATCACGATAATTTTCCCAATTTGTTTATTAGTTAATGCGTAAAAGTATGTTCTAACCTGCTAAAGGTCTTCTCTTTCTCAATAAAATATTTTCATATTTGTTGAGTTTAATTTGTTATGGTAAAGTCACGTCAAGTTGAAATAATTTTCTATCATTAAAAGTTTTTGGCCATTGTTCCTAAACTAACCCAGGGCAGTGTGCAACCAAGATTCACCAAATCTTTAAAAGGACTAAGGAGGTTACATTATAAATAATACTATGAGACTTCTGGTGGCGCTATGGTCTAAGCAGCTCAGCACCGTGCCGAACACTTTACGTTAATAAAAGAACAAAACAGCTCATTAGTGAAACAAGAAATATGTGCCAACATTGACTCTCGCATTGAAGAGGTAACCGCTAACAGCTCATTACTCAACTCATCCACTGGCAAAGGGCCAGGTAGTTAAATTATATGTTACAAATTGTTTTGACTTCTGCAAAGCAAAGTTAAGCAGCTCGTTACTGAAACGCCGTTTTACGTAGTAGACCGATAAACAGACCACAATGCCACCCAAACAAAGGCTGAAAAAAGACGGAGAGGAAGTCCGCGCAGAAGCCCCGAGCGTGTTGAAAGTTAAAGTGGAGCGCATCTCCGGCTTGGTCTCAAAATGATCAGAAAAATGCCTATATCTGGAGGGGCGTTCCAAGCGTCAAAATTTGAGAATAGTTGGAGTGAAAGAAGGTAAAGAACACGGTCAAAATATCCGTGACTTTACAGCACAACTACTCAAAGACACACTAGCTGGATGAGAAGCCCGTGCTCGACCGAGCACACACAGCTCTGAGAACACAGCCGGATGACAACGGGCCACCGCAACATCTGATCCTGCGGGTGCACCACTGCCACGTCCTGGAGGAAATACTTCCTAAAGTCACCAAGGATAGGAACCTATCACACCAAGGACAACGGATACGGATTTTCAGCGACTATCCCCCTGAAGTCGTTAAACAAAGAGCACTCTTTTCCAAGATAAGAGGAATACTGAGGGACATACGAGGAGTTTGATTTGGATCATTATACCCGGCCAAGCTCCATGTCACACATGATGGCGCTGAATCCCTCTTCACCGACCCGAATGAAGCATTATTGTTTGCCCAGAGCATAGCTGGAGCCACCAGGGGATAAGTACTAGCCTATAGAGTCTGTAAGTCACAGGCTGTTACTGACTCGCTGCTTTGTAATATGGTAGAACAATTACTGACTGAAAGATAACTATTACAAGACTCATATCGGTTATTTAGGCATTCAGCTACATACTTTGACGCCTTAATTTTTGTTACAGGCAGAGTTACTTTATATACTCCAACTTTCAAAGCGTTTTTCTTAATTATCTGCTGAAACGTAAATGGGATGGGCTTTGACTTCTTTCCTGTAACATGCCATCCTATAGAACTTTAATTAGAGTGGAATGTTGAGCTTCTAAATGATCTTCACTTTTTATTCTGTTTAGTTCTTTAACATGTTAAAGGTGCAGGGCTACCCAACAATGTGAGGTGCTTGTTAGCGGCGTTTATATATTTTATTTATTTTTGTTTTTCTTTTGTTTGCCACTAGCATTGTAATACATATCTTAGTATCTTGCACTAATGTGCACTTTCCTTGGAGATATCTACGGGGGGCGGGGGTGTGGGGAGGGTGGTTTCTCACTCAGCCTACATTTGAAAAAGTACTTTAACCATGTGTTGGACCATTTAATTCAACAGATGACACATAACACTAGCTATGCAAGATGATGTAGCAAGCAAAACTGGGGGGAAAGGACTCGCCTTTTGTAGTTGGAATGTCAAGGGCGCAAATGAATCAATAAAAACGTGCAAAATACTAGCCCACTTAAAATCCCTTAACACTGACATGATATTCCTTCAGGAGACTCCCCTCAAGAGTGATGAGGTGTAGGTGGATTGGACAGCTGTACCACTCCATCTTTCCCTCAAAAGCCAGGGGTACCACAATTCTAATCCGTAAAGGTATTCCGTTCAAGCATAAGTCCACAATAGCTGATAAGGAGGGTAGGTATATCATAGTGACCAGAGAAATGTACTCAACGTCACTGACTTTAGTGAACATATACGCTCCAAATTTTGATAACCCCCAATTTTTCAATAAAGTATTTAATTTAATCCCAGATATGTCCCAGTCCGATTTGATAATCGAGGGTTATCTAGACTGTTAATTAGACCAATACCTAAACAGATCTTCATGTCGAAGAATAATTACATCCAAGTCCAGCAAATTTCTGAATACTTATATAAACAACACAAATATAAATGATGTATAGAGGATTGCCAATCACTCTGGAAGAGAGTATTCTTTCTACTCAGGTGTCCATAAAGTGTACACAAGAATAGATTATTTTCTGGTCGATTCCAAAATCCTGCCATATACCTATAACCCAAAATATCACAATATCATTATTTCAGATCATTGTCCTCTTACATTTTCTGTGAAACTGGAAGGAATGGCTAAAAGACAGCCAGGCTGGTGATTTAATCCACAAATACTCAGAGGCTAAATGTTGTGAATACCCGAAGTTACAGATATAAATCTTCTTTGAGACAAATGACACTCCTGGCATTTCTCTATCAGTGCTTTGGGTAACCTTTAAAGCCTTCCTCAGAGACTGCATTGTTTCTTTCCAAGCATCGCAGAACAAGAGAAGAAAGGCAGAGCAACTGGAGCTAGAAAAACAAATAAATACTAATATTTTTTTCAGATATCTTCAGGTTAGGGACTATGTGAAAACATACATGCAAGACTACAACACTGTAAGTCCAGATAAACTCGATGAATGTTTGAATAGACATGTATATACAGAGAAATTGATATCCTTCATTTACAATATTATTCAAATCATCAACACCCCATCATCTGAGGTTTACAGGCGTGCATGGAAAGATGAGATGGGTCAACAAATCTCAAATGATATATGGGAGGAAAGCTTGCAATATATCCATACCTGCTCCTTAAATTCCAAACATTGCCTGATACAGCTTAAAATGTTACACAGGTTATACTACTAACAAAAAACTGAACACATTTTTCCCCAGTGTTTCTCCACTTTGCGATAAGTGTCACTTCCTAGAAGCCACTTTAACCCACAGTTTTGTACTTTATAAAAAACGGAAAGTTTTTGGACGGAAGTATTCAGCATCCTCTCCAATATACTGAAAATCCCATTAGAGTCAGACTCAAAATTGATAATACTGGGAATATCAGAGGCATGTAGTAAATTGATTGTTTTTCAGCGACGCTTTGTCGGCTATGGACTAATATCAGCAAAAAAACTCATACTTAAATTCTGGAAAAATGCTAAATTTCCCCTAGTGAAGATGTGGATTACAGAAATGACGGACACATTACATCTAGAGAAAATTAGGTTTATCTTGAATGATAAACTGAAGCAATTTTTAAAAATATGGTCTTTTTTTGGTGGATGTTAAATTTGTGTTTATTGTGTGTTTTTGTTATTTATTATTATATGTATAGAAACATAGAAACATAGAAATTAGGTGCAGGAGTAGGCCATTCGGCCCTTCAAGCCTGCACCGCCATTCAATATGATCATGGCTGATCATCCAACTCAGTATCCCGTACCTGCCTTCTCTCCATACCCTCTGATCCCCTTAGCCACAAGGGCCACATCTAACTCCCTCTTAAATATAGCCAATGAACTGGCCTCGACTACCCTCTGTGGCAGGGAGTTCCAGAGATTCACCACTCTCTGTGTGAAAAAAGTTCTTCTCATCTCGGTTTTAAAGGATTCCCCCCTTATCCTTAAGCTGTGACCCCTTGTCCTGGACTTCCCCAACATCGGGAGCAATCTTCCTGCATCTAGCCTGTCCAACCCCTTAAGAATTTTGTAAGTTTCTATAAGATCCCCTCTCAATCTCCTAAATTCTAGAGAGTATAAACCAAGTCTATCCAGTCTTTCTTCATAAGACAGTCATGACATCACAGGAATCAGTCTGGTGAACCTTCTCTGCACTCTATGGCAATAATGTCCTTCCTCAGAGGGACTGAAGGCACGAAATTTCGTTCAGACCGAAAGGTCTGAATGACAATAAAGGAAGTCAATTCAATTCAATTCAATTCAATATTTGAACACAAATTTGAAATTATTCGTAGGGCTGGATGAGCAGCCGTATTGGTGGGATGACTGGTATATCTCCCCTCGTTTCTTTTTACTTTTTTTTTCTCTTCTTCTTTCTCTTTTTTATTTAATGTCTTTTTTGGTAAGTGTTAAAATTGAAGCTGTTCACAAAGCTGTAAAATTGTCAAATATTTGTACAAATGCTTTCAATCAAAACATTGAAACCATAAATAATACTATGTTATCAAAGGAAAATAAAATCAAAGGAAGGTTTTGAAAAAAATACTTACGATTAATAAACGATAAACCATATCCGAAGAAACCAGAGCAAGGAGAAATAATCTTTAAATTAGATATTAGGGAAACATAACAAAACATTTTTTCACACAACAGTTAATCGGAATCTGGAACAGGTTATCAACCCAAAAAAATGGAGGAAAAATATGACGGCCAACTTTACTAAATAAGACTGAGATTGGTGAAAGGTAATGATATTATGATATAATGAAATGTTACAAAACTAATGTAAGTAGATAGAATTAAGGCAAAACAGCTGAGATATAAGCATACAGTAGTTCAGGCTCAAGCAACTACATTTTCTAATCCCTAAACAGGGTCAAGATGCCAGAATATGATCAGATATAATCAAGATTTATGTGCAATAATTTGCTAGTAATTATTGAAATTAATTTAAAGATTAAATGAAAAAAAAATCAGGATAGAGGGTAGATGAAACTTGAATAATGGTATGAATTAACATCCCCTTTTCTTCTTTTCAGGGCTGTTGGCTTTGCGATTCTGGTAATAATCGCAATCCTTATGATAATCCTCTGCTGGTACGTCAAGACACATGATGGATACTTGATACACCAGGTAGATTTTTTTTGTGGACCTGATTTTGCAGTTTCAAGGTTAATGACCAGAAGCCAATTTATTGAAAAACAATAAAGTAACAGTTTATTCCATCAAGAAAACTTGCAAAGGAACCGTTAAAAGCTGAAAGCACTAAACTGCAGATGCTGGAAATCTGAAATAAAAACAGGAAATACTGAAAGTGCTCAGCAAGTCAGGCACCAATTGTGGAGAGAGAAACATAGCGGCGCGACTCTCGTCTGCAGCGGCCTCTGCAGTCCGTCTGCGTTTTTATTATTTTATGTCTATGTTTTAATGTAGTTTTTGTTATTTTTGTTGGGGTATGTGTGTGGGGGGTGGGGGTGGTGTGGGGGGGGGGTTGGGGGTAACTTTTAAATCTCTCCCTGCACGGGAGACCCGACCTTTTCTTTGTCGGGTCTCCGTTGTCGTTGGGGCTGCAACGAGGAGCGGCCTCCAACAGGAAAACCGGGGACTCTGGTGCCAACTACTCACCTCACCGTCGCGGAGCTGGCCGAGTCCAGAGCGGGTGGAGCTGTGGTGGACGCTGCTGCGGCCCGACCCCCGGAGATTCGGAGGCTGCAACTGCGGGTTTGGCGGACGGCACCGGGAGCCCGCGGGTCCCTGGAGGGAGACCGCTTTTCAGGGCTCCCGCAACGGCGACTTCTCCCGCCCGAGTTGCGGGGTTGAAGAGCTCCTGGAGCGGGGCCTACATCACCGCCCCGCGCGGCTTGGAATGGCCGCGGGACTCTGCGAGCGCACGCCGGGGGCTCTAACACCAAGACCCGGTGTGCGACCTTGCATCACCCGGCGTGGTTTTAATGGCCACGGGACAATTCGCCATCGCCCGCCGGGGGCTTTGACTTTGACTCTGACATGGGGGGGGGGGGGAGAGTGCAGTGGAGAGAAAAATATTTTTGGCCTTCCATCACAGCAATGTGATGGATGTTTATGTAAAATATGTTGTGTCTTGGGTCTATTTGTTTGTAATGTATGGCTGCAGAAACGGCATTTCGTTTGGACCTCAAGGGGTCCAAATGACAATAAATTGAATTGGAATTGGAATTGGAATAGTTAATATCTCCAGGAATATCTAGTATTCCTCATAGTTTTTAACGTGACAGAGGACGGGAGGGTGAAGAGAACAATGGAAATATCTATGCTCAAGTGCAACTCTCGTCAGCTGTGTGAAGAAACGTCTCGACCAGAAACGTCACCCATTTCCTCTCTCCAGAGATGCTACCTGACCCGCTGAGTCACTCCAGCATTTTGTGTCTACCTTATGCTCAAGTGGAGACAGGGTGTGAGTGCTGTCTGGGAAAGGGTGGAGAAGACATGAAGTAATCTGCCTGATAGAGGTGTAAACATGAAGATGAATGAGGACACGGGATAGAAAATAGAGCAATGGAACTGTGGAATGATAGGGCAGCATGGTGGCGCAGCGGTAGAGTTGTTGCCTTGCAGCATTTCAGCACCAGAGACATAGAAACATAGAAACATAGAAAATAGGTGCAGGAGTAGGCCATTCGGCCCTTCGAGCCTGCACTGCCATTCAATATGATCATGGCTGATCATCCAACTCAGTATCCTGTACTTGCCTTCTCTCCATACCCCCTGATCCCTTTAGCCACAAGGGCCACATCTAACTCCCTCTTAAATATAGCCAATGAACTGGCTTCAACTACCTTCTGTGGCAGAGAGTTCCAGAGATTCAAGACTTTCTGTGTGAAAAATGTTTTTCTCATCTCAGTCCTAAAGGATTTCCCCCTTTATCCTTAAACTGTGATCCCTTGTTCTGGACTTCCCCAACATCGGGAACAATCTTCCTGCATCTAGCCTGTCCAATCCGTTAAGAATTTTGTAAGTTTCTATAAGATCCCCCCTCAATCTTCCAAATTCAAGCGAGTACAAGCCGAGTCTATCCCGGGTTCAATTCCGACTACGGGTGCTGTCTGTACGTTTGTATGTTGTCCCTATGACCTGCATGGGATTTTTTAGAGATCTTCGGTAGGAGAGACCTCCTACACTCAAATCTTACAGGTTTGTAGGTTAATTGGCTTTCTATAAATTGCTGTCATAGGTTTTCTTAGGTTGTCGCCAGGCTGATGGAGGTTGTCGCCAGGATGTCGTAAGCTGGCGACGGTGCAGTCTTAGATGAATTCCATTGTCCTAGATCCTGGCAGTCGTCCAAAACATCGCCTGTGGGACAGGCCCTTAAATACAGTCGCCGGTCCAGTCGCCGTGTATTTGGCGACGTGCAACGCCCTGACAGTCGCCGGCAGTCGCCTGAAAAATCACCTCATGGGACAGGCCCTTTAGTTTACTGCAGGCATTACATACAGTTTTCAGTATGTATTTGCATTAACTATTGTATTTCATAGACATTGAAGATTAGCCTAAAACATTTGCTGCAAAAAAAACCTTGACAGTTTGATATGAAAATACATTATTTTTCCAAAACAGTCCAAAAGCAAAATGCTATAGATGTTGGAAGTCTGAAATAAAACAGGAAATACTAAAAATACATAGCAGGTGAGTTATTTATTTCTATCGGTGTAGAAAGAAACAGCTGATTTTTTATCAGATAATGGTCAGAATGGTCAATTATAGCAACAGTTATAGCCAGTTTATACATTTGCAAACCATATTTCATCTTTTTTCTTACTTGCATTAATCATTGCATTATCCATTTCTGGAAACAGCAGTCATATTCTGTGGTGTACTTATTAATATATTTATCATCTCAGAGTCAACAAGCACCTAATAGTCCCTTCATGACCTCACTCCATCACAGTGAAGAAGGAACTCCTTTGGAGACCAAAGATGTGATGAATCTGGGAAGACCTTGCCTCTCCCATAAATTTATGCAATGGACAAATTTATATTTGTAGAACTTAGAAATGTTGTTCTGATATAACAATCAGTAAAACACTTTCACAATAAAAATCAAAAGCGATGTTCAGTAATAAAGTGGACTTGGAGGTTGAAAATATAAAGAGTTGTGCAGGATTGTTATAAAAACAAATCCAATCACATTGACTGCATAAGTCAAGTTTGGCATCAGAAAAGAGTAAATGGTTGTTGGTAAAACCAGAGTTTAACCGCGAGCTGCACCTCACTATGACTTATATCCACAACTCTTTGTCAGGCAAGTGCCTTTCGGCATTAATTGCAGAGACCGAACTATTAAAAACTTCAAGAAAGTCAATGGGTGGCACAGCGGTAGAATCGCTGCCTTACAGCACCAGAGACCCAGGTTCGATCCTGACTACGGGTGCTGTCCGTATGGAGTTAGTACGTTCTCCCTGTGACTGTGTGGATTTTTCAGGATGCTCCGGTTTCCTCCCACACTTCAAAGAAGTACAGGTTGGTCAGCTTCTGTAAATTGTCTCTAGACTGTAGGATAGTGCTCGTGTACGGGTGATCATTGGGTGGCAGGGACTCGCTGGGCCTGTTCCCACGTTGTATCTCTAATGTCTAAAGCCTCAGCTGATGCACACTTGAAATCTGATATCTCACTCGATACACTGATACACTGTCCACTGTAAACCATCCTCAATACAATCTGGATTTTATATCATGTTTCAAAATCACAATACCTAACTCACAACTTACATTGTTCCTTTCATATTAAAGCCTACAGACTAACACTGTGTAGACCACGTACTTTTTAATAATTAATAATGTTTAACTTGTTTCTGTGTCATTACATAATTCTAAATTAAGCATTGTAACATTAAACAGTGATGCTGTACACTCTTCACTGAAGAAGTTATGTACTAGAAACGGCCACAGGGTGGTGCTGTTTGGTTTTAGAACTGAATTTCTGCCTTGTGACTGTGAAATAGCCAGATTAAGCTTGAAAATGCCGACCGTTTTCATTTTTTTCATGCTGGTCTGCTGTCAATATTCATGTCAATAAGAGCAAAACAAAAATCTTGTTGGTCAGGCCTTGATCTCATGATAATCATGAGAATTCCATACAGGGGTTTAGGGTTGGAATACAAGGAGCAGCATTGCAAATACATCACTACTCAGCCCTGGAATTTAGACCTTATCAGACATCCGCACAACTTCTAGCAAGGGTAAGTTACTCATTGGTGCAATCAAAATAATTTGTTTTGATTTAGTTTTAATTCAATCAAATGATCATTATATATACAAGATTTGTTTAGCATTTAATTATGTGATTGATACTGTTCATATTTTATAACATGATTAAGAGTTTTCACTGAGTGATTTTGAAGTGTTTATTACCATTACTAATGATCGCCTATCTTAGGAACAGACAAAATGTATCCCGTTGAATATATTCCAGGACTACATTCATGGTTGTGCTTTTTTTGATCGTAGACTGACTCTACAGAAATGCCAAAAACTGCTTACACTCTGCAAGAAGGCTTTGGTTTGAGGGGAAATGGACTTTACCTAAAATTAGAAGTGTAAGCTTGAATATTCTTTGATTGAGAATGCAAGTATTTTGATCATTTTTTCTCCTTCACTATTTGTGGACTATCTTAATGTATTAATATTAATCACTGACTGTATTTCAACACTATTAAACTGTTTTTAATTTTTTTTTAATTAATCTACTGTCTCAGCCAAGATCTGATTCTGACAATTGCCTGTAAATTACAAAATGCATTGACATTTGAAAGAATTCTGCAGTAAAAAAAAGTAGGTTTACAGTGATTTTATCTGAAGCATTGGTGATTCCCCATACATCAAGTTTCTTCAATTGTTCTAAAGAATAAAAATAAAGTTGCTGGATTTATGGAAGGGACTGGAACCAAAATGTTATTGTCATAAATTATCTTTGTGCGGCTAACCATGCAAAATTAGTAACTTTGCCTAAGGAATGTGTTATTACATGTTTTTATTGAATTATAACTTGTTTTGACTTCATGATTTACTAATAGGTCAAACACGTATTCACAGTGTCTCCTTGGTAAAATGGTTATATTTAAGGATGTTAGTTAAATGCACAAGGAAGACTGAAATAGCAAGTCTTGATGGAACATGATAAAACAAAGCAAGAGAATGGAACTGTGGAGTACCAACATATATCTGTTCAGCTACATGACCTGACTCTGTGCTATAAATGTTACATTCTGACATATTTTCCATGAAATTACAAACATGAAAGATGAGAACGTTATATATTGAGACTGAAGAACAAGTCAGGAAACAAGCCATTTTGTTACTGTGGAACAGTTGGAGATGGCATCAAACAGGAAATTAGAAATGCGTGCGACAAAGGCAAAACCGTTATAATGGGTGACTTCAATCTACATATAGATTGGGTGAATCAAATTGGCAGGGGTGCTGAGGAAGAGGATTTTTTGGAATGTATGCGGGATAGTTATCTAAATCAACATGTAGAGGAACCAACGAGAGAGCAGGCTATTTTAGACTGGGTATTGAGTAATGAGGAAGGGTTAGTTAGCAGTCTTGTTGTACGTGCCCCCTTGGGCAAGAGTGACCATAATATGGTTGAGTTCATCATTAGGATGGAGAGTGACATTGTTAATTCAGAAACATTGGTTCTGAACTTAAAGAAAGGTAACTTTGAGGGTATGAGACGTGAATTGGCCAAGATTGACTGGCAATTAATTCTAAAAGGGTTGACGGTGGATATGCAATGGAAGACATTTAAAGACTACTGGGATGAACTACAAAAATTGTTCATCCCAGTTTGGCAAAAGAATAAATCAGGGAAGGTAGTGCATCCGTGGATAACAAGGGAAATCAGGGATAGTATCAAAGCGAAGGATGATGCATACAAATTAGCCAGAAAAAGCAGCATACCGGAGGACTGGGAGAAATTCAGAGACCAGCAGAGGAGGACAAAGGGCTTAATTAGGAAAGGAAAAATAGATTATGAAAGAAAACTGGCAGGGAACATAAAAACTGACTGCAAAAGTTTTTATAGATATGTGAAAAGAAAGAGATTAGTTAAAACAAATGTAGGTCCCTTGCAGTCAGAAACGGGTGAGTTGATCATGGGGAACAAGGATATGGCGGACCAATTGAATAACTACTTTGGTTCCGGCTTCACTAAGGAAAACATAAATAATCTGCCGGAAATAGCAGGGGACCGCGGGTCAAAGGAGTTGGAGGAATTGAGTGAAATCCAGGTTAGCCGGGAAGTGGTGTTGGGTAAATTAAATGGATTAAAGGCCGATAAATCCCCAGGGCCAGATAGGCTGCATCCCAGAGTACTTGAGGAAGTAGCTCCAGAAATAGTGGTTGCATTAGTAATGATCTTTCAAAACTCTTTAAATTCTGGAGTAGTTCCTGAGGATTGGCGGGTAGCAAACGTAACCCCACTTTTTAAGAAGGGAGGGAGAGAGAAAACGGGGAATTACAGACCAGTTAGTCTAACATCGGTAGTGGGGAAACTGCTAGAATCAGTTATTAAAGATGGGATAGCAGCACATTTGGAAAGTGGTGAAATCATTGGACAAAGTCAGCATGGATTTACAAAAGGTAAATCATGTCTGACGAATCTTATAGAATTTTTCGAGGATGTAACTAGTAGCATGGATAGGGGAGAACCAGTGGATGTGGTGTATCTGGACTTCCAGAAGGCTTTCGACAAGGTCCCACATAAGTGATTAGTTTACAAACTTAAAGCACACGGCATTGGGGGTTCAGTATTGATGTGGATAGAGAACTGGCTGGCAAACAGGAAGCAAAGAGTAGGAGAAAACGGGTCCTTTTCACAATGGCAGGCAGTGACTAGTGGGGTACCGCAAGGCTCAGTGCTGGGACCCCAGCTATTTACAATATATATTAATGATCTGGATGAGGGAATTGAAGGCAATATCTCCAAGTTTGCGGATGACACTAAGCTGGGGGGCAGTGTTAGCTGTGAGGAGGATGCAAGGAGACTGCAAGGTGACTTGGATAGGCTGGGTGAGTGGGCAAATGTTTGGCAGATGCAGTATAATGTGGATAAATGTGAGGTTATCCATTTTGGTGGCAAAAACAGGAAAGCAGACTATTATCTAAATGGTGGCCGACTAGGAAAAGGGGAGATGCAGCGAGACCTGGGTGTCATGGTACACCAGTCATTGAAAGTGGGCATGCAGGTGCAGCAGGCAGTGAAGAAAGCGAATGGTATGTTAGCTTTCATATCAAAAGGATTTGAGTATAGGAGCAGGGAGGTTCTACTGCAGTTGTACAGGGTCTTGGTGAGACCACACCTGGAGTATTGCGTACAGTTTTGGTCTCCAAATCTGAGGAAGGACATTATTGCCATAGAGGGAGTGCAAAGAAGGTTCACCAGACTGATTCCTGGGATGTCAGGACTGTCTTATGAAGAAAGACTGGATAGACTTGGTTTATACTCTCTAGAATTCAGGAGATTGAGAGGGGATCTTATAGAAACTTACAAAATTCTTAAGGGGTTGGACAGGCTAGATGCAGGAAGATTGCTCCCGATGTTGGGGAAGTCCAGGACAAGGGGTCACAGCTTAAGGATAAGGGGGAAATCCTTTAAAACCGAGATGAGAAGAACTTTTTTCACACAGAGAGTGGTGAATCTCTGGAACTCCCTGCCACAGAGGGTAGTCGAGGCCAGTTCATTGGCTATATTTAAGAGGGAGTTAGATGTGGCCCTTGTGGCTAAGGGGATCAGAGGGTATGGAGAGAAGTCAGGTACGGGATACTGAGTTGGATGATCAGCCATGATCATATTGAATGGCGGTGCAGGCTCGAAGGGCCGAATGGCCTACTCCTGCACCTAATTTCTATGTAAAAAAAAAAAAAAAAAAGTAACTTTGGTACCTAGAGCTGTACTCACAATGCCCATAGTCTAGAGTCAAGAATAATATATAAAGCAAAGCTAACCTAAATCAATTGTCAAGAAGACCCACTTTTAGCATGAGCTTTCTGGAGATCATTTATTTCTTTCCAACAATTTAAAAAAAAAATGTTTTAGTGCAATAGCAAAGACAGGTCAGTATTATTTCAAATGACGATGGAAATGTTGCAGCTTGAGTACAAAATGATACTACCTTTTAAACAAAAATACCAAGAGGAATCTTCCTTGTAAAATGACGTATGGAAACCATAAGTCTTTTAATCTAATAAACACTATTTTTCACAATCATTTTCCCAATATATTTATCATTTTATGCATAAAGGTATGTTCTAACCTGCTGAAGGTCTATGACTTCTCTTTCTCAGTAAAATATTTTCATATTTGGTATGGTAATTTGGTATGGTAATTTGGTATGGTAATTTGTTATGGTAAAGTCGTGTCAAGTTGAAATAATTTTCTGTCATTAAAACTCTTTGGCCAATGTACATAAACTGACCATGGGCAGTGTGCAACCACGATTCACCAACTCTTTAACAGGACTAAAGAGGTTCCAATAGACAATAACTGCAGGTGTAGGCCATATGGCCCTTCAAGCCAGCACCGCCATTCAATGTGATCATGGCTGATCATCCACAATCAGTACCCTGTTCCTGCCTTCTCCCCATATCCTCTAACTCCGCTATCTTCAAGAGCTATATCTATCTATCTCTTGAAAGTTTCCAGAGAACCGGCCTCCACCGCCCTCTGAGGCAAAGATTTCCACAGACTCACAACTCTCTGTGTGAAAGTGTTTCCTCATCTCCATTCTAAATGGCTTACCCCTTATTCTTAAACTGTGGCGCCTGGTTCGGGACACTCCAACATCGGAAACATGTCTCCTGCCTCTAGCATGTCCAAACCCTTAATAATCTTATATGTTTCAATAAGATCCACTCTCATCCTTCTAAATTCCAGAGTGTACAAGTCCAGCCACTTCATTCTCTCAGTGTATGACAGTCCCGCCATCCCAGGAATTAACCTTGTAAACCTACCCTGCACTCCCTCAATTGCAAGAATGTCCTCCTCAAATTTGGAGACAGAAACCGTCCCTGTACAACTGCAGAAGGACCACTTTGCTCCTTTACTCAACTCCTCCTGTAATGAAGGCCAACATGCCATTCGCTTTCTTCACTGCCTGCTGTACCTGCATGCTTACTTTCTTTGACTGATGAACAAGGACCCGCAGATCCCGTTGTGCTTCCCCATTTCCCAACTTGACACCAGTAATAATATTCCTTCCTGTTTTTGCAACCGAAGTGGATAATCTTACATTTATCCACATTTATACGTTATAAATAATACTATGTTTTCAAAGAAAAAAAATCAAAGGAAATTTCAGAAAAAATATCTACGATTAATAAAGAATAAACTACATCTTCTGTCCAAAGAAACCAGTGCAAGGAGAAATAATCTATAAATTAGATATTAGGGAAACATAACAAAACACTTTTTCACACAACAGTTAATCAAAATCAGGAACAGGTTATCAACCCAAACATGGAGGAAAAATGTGAAGGCCAACTATCCTAAATAAGACTGAGATTTATAGAAGGGAATGATATTAAATATTACAAAACTAAAGAATGTATATACCGTGAAATGGTAGTTCAGGCTCAAGCGACTACAAAAACAGTCCCAAGACAGTGTCAAGATGCCAGAATATGGTCAGATCTAATCAAGATTTATGTGCAAAAATTTGCCAGTAATTATGGGAATGGATTAAAAAATTGCATTAAAAAAAAATCAGATAGATGGTAGACAAAACTTTAATAATGGTATGAATTGACATCCCCTTTTCTTCTTTTCAGGGCTGCTGGCTTTGCTATTCTGGTAATAATCCTTGTAATCGTAAAGAGAATCTGCTGCTGGTACTACATGAAATGTAATGGATGCTTGATTCTCCAGGTAGATATTTTTGGGGGACCTGATTTTGCAGTTTCAAGGTTGATGACCAAATGCCAATTTATTGAAAAACAATAAAGTATTCTGTCAAGAAAACTTGCAAAGGAACTTTTAAAAACTGAGGGCATTAAGCTGCAACTGTCATGAAGTGATCTGCCTGACAGAGATGTAAACAGAAGATGAATGACGACACGGGAGAGAAAACAGAACAATGGAACTGTGGAGTGATAGGGCAGCAAGGTGGCGCAGCGGTAGAGTTGCTGCCTTGTAGCGTTTCTGGGCCAGAGACCCGGGTTTAATTCCGACTACGGGTGCTGTCCGTACGGAGTTTGTATGTTCTCCCCATGATCTGCATGGGATTTCTCCGAGACCTTGGGTTTCCTCACATACTCCAATGTCGTACAGGTTTGTAGGTTAATCGGCTTTCTGTAAATATTAATTGTACCTAGCGTGTGTAGGATAGTGTTAATATGTGGGGATCGCAGGTCGGCATGGGCTCAGTAGGCCGAAGGGCCTGTTTTCATGTGTATCTATGAAACTAAAACTAAAATCAAACCAGTTACCTAACTTCTAACATATACATAGAAAAATAGAAACATAGAAAATAGGTGCAGGAGGAGGCCATTCGGCCCGTCGAGCCTGCACCGCCATTCAATATGATCATGGCTGATCATCCAACTCAGTATCCTGTACCTGCCTTCTCTCCATATCCCCTGATCCCTTTAGCCACAAGGGTCACATCTAACTCTCTCTTAAATATAGCCAATGAACTGGCCTCAACTATCTTCTGTGGCAGAGAATTCCATAGATTCACCACTCTCTGTGTAAGTATGCTGGAAATACCCTGCAGATCAGGCAACATGTGTAGAAATGAAAAATCTAATATTTTCTAAAAGCCGTTGGATTTATAGGTAATTCAGTCCTAGGGATTCAGCAATGGCTGTAAAGGCCTGTCCCATTTAGGTGATTTTTCAGGAGACTGCCAGCGACTCAGCTGTTGCCACTCAATGGTAGGGGTGTCGCCAGTTTGATCGTGAGCAGTCTCCTCAGTTGCCCAAAGGATTGTAGCGTTTTTCTGGTTGTCGCGGGATTTTGAAATGGACAAAACTTTTCGGCGACAGTCGTAGACCGTGGGCTTGTCGTAGCTTGTCTTAGCTTGTCTTCTCCTGATGTAGGTGCTGTCATAGGTTTTCGTAGGTTGTCGCCAGGCTGAAGGAGGTTGTCGCCAGGATGTCATAAGCTGGCGACGGTGCAGTCTTCGATGAATTCCATTGTCCTAGATCCTGGCAGTCGTCTAAAACATCACCTGTGGGACAGGCCCTTAAATACAGTCGCCGGTCCAGTCGCCGTGTATTTGGCGACGTGCAACGCCCTGACAGTCGCCGGCAGTCGCCTGAAAAATCACCTCATGGGACAGGCCCTTTAGTTTACTACAGGCATTACATACAGTTTTCAGTATGTATTTGCATTAACTATTGTATTTCATAGACATTGAAGATTAGCCTAAAACATTTGCTGCAAAAAAAAACCTTGACAGTTTGATATGAAAATACATTATTTTTCCAAAACAGTCCAAACGCAAAATGCTATAGATGTTGGAAGTCTGAAATAAAACAGGAAATACTAAAAATACATAGCAGGTGAGTTATTTATTTCTATCGGTGTAGAAAGAAACAGCTGATTTTTTATCAGATAATGGTCAGAATGGTCAGTTATAGCAACAGTTATAGCCAGTTTATACATTTGCAAACCATATTTCATTTTTTTTGTTACTTGCATTAATCATTGCATTATCCATTTCTGGAAACAGCAGTCATATTCTGTGGTGTACTTATTAATATATTTATCATCTCAGAGTCAACAAGCACCTAATAGTCCCTTCATGACCTCACTCCATCACAGTGAAGAAGGAACTCCTTTGGAGACCAAAGATGTGATGAATCTTGTAAGACCTTGCCTCTCCCATAAATTTATGCAATGGACAAATTTATATTTGTAGAACTTAGAAATGTTGTTCTGATATAACAATCAGTAAAACACTTTCACAATAAAAATCAAAAGCGATGTTCAGTAATAAAGTGGACTTGGAGGTTGAAAATATAAAGAGTTGTGCAGGATTGTTATAAAAACAAATCCAATCACATTGACTGCATAAGTCAAGTTTGGCATCAGAAAAGAGTAAATGGTTGTTGGTAAAACCAGAGTTTAACCGCGAGCCGCACCTCACTATGACTTATATCCACAACTCTTTGTCAGGCA
Organism: Amblyraja radiata; assembly: GCF_010909765.2. Taxonomy (NCBI): domain Eukaryota; kingdom Metazoa; phylum Chordata; class Chondrichthyes; order Rajiformes; family Rajidae; genus Amblyraja; species Amblyraja radiata. The sequence continues at coordinate 464,008 of NW_022630165.1, forward strand.
AGTGCCTTTCGGCATTAATTGCAGAGACCGAACTATTAAAAACTTCAAGAAAGTCAATGGGTGGCACAGCGGTAGAATCGCTGCCTTACAGCACCAGAGACCCAGGTTCGATCCTGACTACGGGTGCTGTCCGTATGGAGTTAGTACGTTCTCCCTGTGACTGTGTGGATTTTTCAGGATGCTCCGGTTTCCTCCCACACTTCAAAGAAGTACAGGTTGGTCAGCTTCTGTAAATTGTCTCTAGACTGTAGGATAGTGCTAGTGTACGGGTGATCATTGGGTGGCAGGGACTCGCTGGGCCTGTACCCACGCTGTATCTCTAATGTCTAAAGCCTCAGCTGATGCACACTTGAAATCTGATATCTCACTCGATACACTGATACACTGTCCACTGTAAACCATCCTCAATACAATCTGGATTTTATATCATGTTTCAAAATCACAATACCTAACTCACAACTTACATTGTTCCTTTCATATTAAAGCCTACAGACTAACACTGTGTAGACCACGTACTTTTTAATAATTAACAATGTTTAACTTGTTTCTGTGTCATTACATAATTCTAAATTAAGCATTGTAACATTAAACAGTGATGCTGTACACTCTTCACTGTATTAAACGGTTCATGAGTGTGAGTGTGTGTGCGTGGGAGTGTGAGTGTGTGAATGTGGGTGTGAGTGTGAGTGTGAGTGTGAAGGCCCAGAGCTGTGGCAGAGTCAGGGCGAGTCAAGGTCTGCATTGGAGGGAAGGTGGGAAGATATGGAAAGTGATTCACATTTGCCAGATGACAATTGTTGATCATGACGGTCATGAGATCAAGGCCTGACCAGCAAATTTTTTTTTGCTCTTATTGACATGAATAACCAGCAAACCAGCATGAAAAATAAGAAAACTGTGCATTTTCAAGCTTAATCTGACTGTTTCATGGCCAATAGGCAAACATTCTGTTCTACAACCAAACACCTCCTGTGGCAGTTTCTAACATATTACCTATTCCAGTGCTTGCTCTGTATGAGGCACACATCCATTCAATTTGAAAGCTTTGTGCAAACATTTGTTTTCACTATTCCTGACCATGGGCTTTGCATTATCCTTCCTTGTCTCCACCACATTCCAGTAAGTGGACAGTAAGAATCCAGAATTCACACATAAAATTACACACGCAAATCAAAGCGCAAAACAAGACTTTTGTGACACTAACCCTGGGTATAATACTTGGAATAGGATAAAAATAGTCACAGCCCCCATGGGATGGATAAATTATCTCGATCATTAGAAATGATTTAAAGGGATTGTGCCATCAGGAATGAGAGTCAGAGCTGGTATATGTAAAGAAACAAAGAACAGGAGAGGCTGGCTTATACCAGAGAAAAAAACAAAGTGCTGGAGTAACTGAGGGGATCAGGTAGCATGTGTAGGAAGGAACTGCAGATGCTGGTTTACATCGCAGATAGACACAAAATGCTGGAGTAACTCAAGGGGTCAGGCAACATCTCTGGAGAAGAGAAATATGTGATGTTTGGGTCGACACCTTCTTCAAACTCCCTGGAGGGAAGAGATAGGTGATATTTCGTGTTGGGACCATTCTGCAGACTGTTGTTTAACTGGGTTGTGTATGTTTAGGTCCCTGAGAGACATTCTGTGTGATTCCATCTCGCGTTAACAGCTAATTAGATTGCAGTGGGTTTCAAATATATGTAGTTGCTTCTCTTAGGGTTGCCTCTTTGCTTTGGTCAAGGAACTTGCGTGTACAAGATAGTGAGGACAAAACTATCTGGAGCTCTGCTCCTGGCTGGGTTGCCCATGGACAGTCGGGGGAGAACATGCGGACAAAGAGTGGCCCAAAAAGAAGCCCACAACAGTGAAGCAGGTGGAGGATGGTGACTGGCCAGTAGGTGGAGCATGTCCATGATCTTTGGGCCTAAGTCTGTCTTTGTTGTGTTGTGGCTGTCCATGCACCGATCTTCCCATGTGAAAAGATGTCTGGCACAGGCTTCCACCTGGAGGGACAGATCATCTGCACATCTTTGTGAGAGATCTGTGGAGACCATGAGGAAAACAGTGATCGTCTGGTATCTCCCAATCATGACATGACACACAGGTGCTGGTTGTCAGATCTAGTCGCTGGATCACAAGATCCTTCTCCAGGGATTGTCACCTTGTCGTGGTGGAGAAGCTTTTGTGGTCCTGAGATCCTAAGAGCAATGCCGTCTGGAGCTATGCTCCTGGCAGGGCCACCCATGGCGGTAAGGTCGAGGGGGAGATCTCTGACAAAGAGCAATCCAACCAAGACCTCAAAGGTGGAACAGGCAGAGGATAGAAACATAGAAACATAGAAAATAGGTGCAGGTGTAGGCCATTCGGCCCTTCGAGCTTGCACTGCCATTCAATATGATCATGGCTGATCATCCAACTCAGTATCCTGTACCTGCCTTCTCTCCATACCCCTGATCCCTTTAGCCACAAGGGCCACATCTAACTCCCTCTTAAATATAGCCAATGAACTGGCCTCAACTACCTTCTGTGGCAGAGAATTCCAGAGATTCACCACTCTCTGTGTAAAAAATGTTTTTCTCATCTCGGTCCTAAAAGATTTCCCCCTTATCCTTAAACTGTGAGCCCTTGTTCTGGACTTCCCCAACATCGGGAACAATCTTCCTGCATCTAGCCTGTCCAACCCCTTAAGAATTTTGTAAGTTTCTATAAGATCCCCTCTCAATCTTCTAAATTCTAGCGAGTACAAGCCGAGTCTAACCGATGATGGCGCACTTTAGTGGAGCATCACAACGGCTGGGAAGGCGGATGAAGGCTGCAGCTGAAGAGGGTCTCCGGTGGTTTTAGACTCAATGCCACTGTATCCTGACCCAGATCCGTCAAGGACCGTGTGGTGGCTGTCTGTGCCTAGTCTCCCCACGTTAAACAATGTCAAACACAGGCGTCCTCCATGTAGGGAATCCACCCTAACACCCTGGATTAAGTGCTATGGCTATCAACAAGTGGCGATGGGGGCAGGATTGTGAGATCAGGAAGCCTCTAGTCATGAGCTGGCACATCAGGCGGTGGGTGCTAGATTCAGTCGCTGGACTCCTGGAACGAGGCAGAATAGCCCTTCGGCAGCTACACCCATGACTGAGCAGTCTTCTTTAGGATCCACTCTACTCACCCCACTTGGGGAAAGGGCTAGAAAAGATGCCCTAAAAATAGCCTGCCTCAAACTTACCGACTGGATTACCGTGTCCAGAGGTCTCACCACACGTGGTCAGAAACACAGAAATATGAATATGAACTTTGGAGCATGGAATGTGCGCACATTGATGGGTAGTGCAACCAGGAACAAACCAGAGAGGGGCACCGCGATCATCGCTGGAGAACTGAGAAGATGCCGGATTAACATCGCTGTCCTTTCTGAAACGCAGCGGGCAGATGGAGGACAACTGAAGGAGGAGAAGGGTGGCTACACTTTCTTCTGGAAAAGTAAAGCTGCTGATGAGTCCAGGATCCATGGTGTTGGGTTTGCCATCAGGAAGCAGCTCATCAGCCACCTCTCTGAACTTCCTGTGGGAATCAGTGAGCATCCGTCTGGTGCTTGCCAACAACCTGATGGCAACAGTTGTGAATGCCTATGCCCCTACTTTAGACTCTGAAGAGGAAGCAAAAGAGACCTTCTGTGCCTGCTTGGACGAGACATTGTCTAATATTCCCCAGGGACCAACACCTCTGGAAGGGTACCATAGGAAAGGAAGGCATCGGGAACATCAACTCCAATGGAGCTCTGCTTCTCAGCAAATGTACTCAGCATGACCTCATCATCACTAACACCCTCTTTCGCCAGAAAAACAAACTTAAGGCATCTTGGAGACACCCACGCTCCAAACAGTGTCATCTCACTGACTATGTGATCGTACGAGCCAGGGACCACCATGACGTGAACATTACAAGGGCCATGACTGATGCAGATGACTGCTGGACAGATCATCACCTCATCCGCTCCATGATGTCCATCAAACTCAAGAAGAAGAGGAGGATTCATACAAAGCAGATGCAGCCAAGGCTGAATCTTGAAAGCCTGGAGGAAACTGCTACCCAGCAGTGATTTCAGGCTTCTCTTGGGGAAAGTCTCCAACAGGAATATCCTGATGATATTGAAGGGCACTAGAGCCGACTGAAATCCACCATTCTTGATAACTGTAAAAACATCCGTGGGTGCAAGTCCAAAAAACACCAGTCTGGTTTGACGAGAATGACACAGAACAGCTCATCTCCAAGAAAAGGAAATCCTTTCGTGCCTGTCAAAATGATGTAACTTGCAAGGCCAAAAGAGCAGCTCAGTCCAGAGCCAAGGTGGACGCGAGGTGAGGGAGCTACAGAACTGTCTTGGTGGACAGATAAGGCACTGGAAATCCAGAGACTGGCAGACTTGGGTGACACCAGAGGCTTCTTCAGCGGTACTAAGGCCATCTATGGTCCAAGCTACCGCGGCTTAACACCCCTGTGCTCAAAAGACGGACAAGAACTGCTGAAGGACAATGAGTCCGTTAACGCCGGATGGAAAGAGCACTTCCAGGAACTCCTCAACCGTGACAGCACAACTGAACCAGACATTACCCACCATATCCCCCAGAGTCCCATCAGAAAAGACATGGATGAACCTCCCACTATAATAAAGGTTCCAGATGTCATCAAGAGCCTTAAGAACAACAAGGCCACCGGTCCAGATGGGATCCCAGCTGAGATCATAAAGGAAGGTGGACCGGAGCTCCTGTACCACATCCAAGCCCTGCTGCTCAAGGTCTGGGAAAAAGAAGAACTTTCCTCAGAACTCAGGGATGCTCTAATAGTGACCATTTTCAAAAAGGGGGACAAGGCTGAATGTGGAAACTACAGGGGCAACAACAGGCAAAATCCTTGCTCGTGTCCTCGTAAACCGACTTCTACCATTGTCTGCGGAGGTACTCCCAGAATCACAGTGTGGCTTCCGCCCATCCAGTGGTACAGCAGACATGATATTCACAGCACGCCAACTCCAGGAAAAATGCCGTGAACAAAGGCAGCCTTTGTACATCGACCTGACAATGGCTTTTGATTCGGTAAACCGCCAGGCTCGTTGAAGCATACTATCAAGGTACGGTTGTCACGACAAGTACATCAGAATATTGAGGCTTCTACATGGTGGCATGTCGGTCACAGTGCTCAGCAACTGCGGCTCTGAGTCCGAGCCCTTCACTGTGGAAACGAGGGTCAAGCAGCAATGCATCATCGCACCCACCCTGTTTGTCATCTACATTGCTGCCATTCTTCACCTCATTGGTGACGTTTCTGGTGAGGTACTTTTATTTACTGTCGTCCTCAAGATTTTCATTGCCTGTATAACTCATTATTACCAACCCCAGAGCCAACAATCGATCATTGTTGGCTCTACATTGCACATGATCATCGTTACTTTTACATAACTTTCATTAATTTGTGCCGTGTATATCTCTTGTCTCACTCTCCCCAACTCTCCGTCTGAAGATGTGTCTCGACCCGAAACATCACTTATTCCTTTTCTCCAGACCAGCTGAGTTACTCCAGCATTTTGTACCTATCCATGTTCTCCAGAGATGCTGCCTGACCCGCTGAGTTAGTACTTTGTACCTATCCATGTTCTCCAGAGATGCTGCCTGACCCGCTGAGTTAGTATTTTGTACCTATCCATGTTCTCCAGAGATGCTGCCTGATCCGCTGAGTTACTCCAGCACTTTGTACCTATCTGTGTTCTCCAGAGATGCTGCCTGACCCGCTGAGTTACTCCAGCACTTTGTACCTATCTGTGTTCTCCAGAGATGCTGCCTGATCCGCTGAGTTACTCCAGCACTTTGTGTCTATCATGAATGTTGATATATTGTTTTAATGAGAAGGTGATATTGGATCGCCTTTAGGACTTCAAACATGTAGTTCACATTCACAAGATCACGTTATAGGAGTAGAATACAACAATTCGGGCCATCAAGTCCACTCCGTCATTCAATCATGGCTGATGTCTGCCTCCTAATCCAATTTTCCTGCCTTCTCCCCATAACCATTGACACCCGTTTTGATCAAGAACTTATCTCTGCCTTAAAAATATCCATTGACTTTGCCTCCACAGCCCTCTGTGGCAATGATTCCCACAAATTAACTACCCTCTGACTAAAGAAGTTCCTTCTCACCTCCTTTCTAAAAGAGCGCAATTTAATTCTGAGGCTATGTCCTCTGGTGCTAGATTCTCCCACCAGTTGAAACAACCTTTCCACATCCGCATGTCTTTCATTATTCTGGAAGTTTCAATGAGTTCCCCCCTGAACCTTCTAAACTCCAGTGAGTAGAGGCCCAGTGCTATTAAGCACTCACTATATGTTAATACGCTCATTCCTGGAATCATTCTTATAAACTCCTCTGGAACTTCTCCAGAGCCAGCACATCCTTCCTCAGATATGGGGTCCAAATTTGCCCAGTGCTCCAAATGCAGCCTGACCAGCGCCTTATAGAGCCTCAGCATTACATCCCTGTTTTTGTATTCCAGACCTCTTGATATAAATGTTAGCATTAAATTTGTTTTCCTTCCTAACGATTCAACTTGCAAATTCACTTTTTGCGAGTCCTGCACCAGCACTCCCGAGTTCCTTTGCACCTCCGATTTCTGGATTATCTCTGCATTTAGAAAATAATCTACGCCTTTACTCCTATTACCAAAATGCATGACTCCCCGCTTTGCAATAATGAATTTCATCTGCTACTTCTCTGCCCACTCTCCTAACCTGTCCAAGTCCTTCTGCAGAGTTCTCTACACTACACATCATCAGCAAACTTGGCCACAAAGCCTTCAATCCCCTTCTCAGTAATATACAACACTAAGAGAAGCGGCCCCAGCACCGACCCTTGTGGAACTCCACTGGTCACTGGTAGCCAACCTGAAAAAGCGCCTTTTATTGCAACTCTTTGCCTTTGCCATCCAGCCAATCCGCTATCCATGCTAGTATCTTCCCTTTAATACCATGGCCTCACATCTTCCCCAGCAGCCTGACACAAGGCATCTTATTGAAGACTTTCTGAAAATCTAGGGAAAGAAACATAGAAATATAGAAAATAGTAGGCCATTTGGAGTGGTGCAGGAGTGGGCCATTTGGCTCTTAGAGCCAGCTCAGCTATTCAATATGATCATAGTTGATCATCCAAAATTAGTACCCCGTTCCTGCTTTCTCCCCATATCCCTTGGTTCCGTTAGCCCTAAGAGCTAAATCTAACTCTCTCTTGAAAACATCCAGTGAATTGGACTCCACTGCCTTCTGTGGCAGAGATTTCTACAGATTCACAACTCCCTGGGTGAAAAGGTTTTTCCTCATCTCAGTCCTAAATGGCTGACCCCTTATCAGTGATGGATTTAGATATAGAGAGGCCCTAGGCTATTCCACTTGTGAGGTCCCTCCCAATCCCCCACCCCCAACACTAGAGGAAGATAGAAGAGTGTTTTAAATAATTTGAATAAAGCCAAGGAAGATGACGGGTGTTTAAGATTCCACAATTCACATTTCCTTCTCTAAAGGACATAAAGTGTTAATGTTAAATACCGTAGTGATTGAAAAAAAAAAAGCATAAATGTTAAAATTAACACAGTGAAAAACTTTTGCTATAACCGAACCTTGTAAACATTTTGTGGAATAAGCAGGAATTTTTAGGAAAATAAAATTTTAAGTTTAATGTTATATTAAAAAAAAACCCCCAAAAAACACAAACAAAAACGTAAGCTTAAAAATGTTAGTGCCTGGGAAGTGTTAATAAGATGACTATGACTACCTGACAGTGACAGTGTGACACTTTTAGATCCTACTGTATGGCATTAAACAGTTGGTTTTAAAATACATATTAAGAAATAAAGAAACTACAATGATCAAATACACTAAGACTAAAAATGTTTTTTCTAGCCTTCGTCATCGCAAAATCATCCTGAAGTTCATCAAAATGTGTTTGTCTAAGTTTGTCACTCTCAATGCACAGAATGCTCAGTGCAGACAACCTCTCTTGAGACATTGTGGCCCTTAATTCATTTTTTATTCTTTTGAGTCTTGAAAAAGACCTCTCTCCCGAGCAGTTATGCTAAGAAACAGCCGCAGGATTGCTTCCACATTGGGGCAGGCCATCTGAATTGTTTCCTTGTATATAATTTGATAAAGGTCCGTATGAGACACAAAGTGCTCTTCTGTAGGCCTATGGCTTTGTCTCACGTACAAGTGAAAGTGCAAAAGTTCATCAGTAAGTTTCAGGTCAACATCTTCTGGGTATGCTTCCATCAACAGTTCAACACCTTGCTGAATTTCTTGCTTAGATGCGGTCAGATTAGCAAGAAAGGAAAATGTGCAACATCACTGTACACAGTAGCTCTTCTTCTTAAATTGGTTTCAAGTGCATCTAGTATAGGGATAAAGGATTTTATCCTAAACTTACTCTTGAAGAGAGTTTATCTAAAGCATCAGGACCAGGTGCACTTCCATCATTTCCTTGCTGTTTCCTAATGCCCCTGTCCCACTTAAGAAACCTGAACGGAACCTCTGGAGACTTTGCGCCCCACCCAAGGTTTCCGTGCGGTTCCCGGAGGTTTTTGTCAGTCTCCCTACATGCTTCCACTACCTGCAACCTCCGGCAACCACCTGCAACCTCCGGGAACTACACGGAAACCTTGGGTGGGGCGCAAAGTCTCCAGAGGTTTCCGTTCAGGTTTCCTAAGTGGGACAGGGGTATTACACTTTGTCATCTTGTGACAGTTCTGTAGTTAACATTTGGCAAGGTGGCCTTTGCTTGTTGCTCAAGCTCATCAAAATCGTCTTTAACTTTGCTTAAACATTCCTGAAGTGAACTGTACAAACTTGCACAAGTACTCAATAACAGTTTTGATTTCAGAATGACTGTGTTGACCTTGTGAACCTAGCACAAGTGTCCAAAAATGCAGCATAAACACAAATTCCAGTTTATCATTTTCTGTAAAAGATTGTTAGCTTGAAGCCTGGTATCACCCTTCACATTAACATCAGAGTACAAATGAGGGCATCAGTGATAGCACTGTAACTTTCCAAAATAGCTTCTGTGGCTTTTGCATGTGCCTCCCACCTCCCACCTCCCACCTGATAAATATTTATGCACTTTTGACTGAGGGTGCAAAAATGATTTGAGAACTGCTTTAGAAGAGCTTTTCATCCCCCACTCTTTGTGGAGGATGAAAAGAAGGTATAAATGTCATTGATAATTCCGAAACAGTTCACTGCATCAAGGCAGCAATCAACAGCTGAACGACCCACCAAATTTAATGAGTGACAAGTGCATTGAATAAATCTTGCACATTTGTTTTTTTCGATGATTTTTTGCTGCATACCCTTGTACCTACCAGGCATGTTGGCAGCATTGTCATAAGACTGCCCTCGGCATTTTCTAAAGTCAATTTCAAGCTCAGTAGTGAGATAGTTAAACACTAAATCAGCCATGCTTTCTCCTGAGTGGTCTTTTAGCTCAAGGAAAGTTAAAAATCTCTCACTTGGTAAACCGTCTTCAGGTGATACATGTCTGATATTTAAAGTCAACTGATCAGAATGTGAAATGTCAGGGGTGGAATCCACTCTATTGAAATGAGCCAGTAAAAATGGATCACATTTTGCGACTAGCTCTGAAAGACCAAGATATTTGCCGTTATTTGGAGATCCAAATTGTTCATTGTCTACTCTGAATGGTAAGCCTTGTTCTGCAAGAGTGCATATTACAGCGATAATTCTCTCCATGACATGCCGGCAGTACTGCTGTTCTGCTTTTATTTGTTCCTCTAGCTTTGAAGTTAACATTTGCCCTCACTTTCTTGTTAAGTAGGTCGTTCAACATGGCATTTCTGTGCTTCTCTGAGTTTTCATGAGTTTGGATAAGACAGGAGTTTTGCCAATCATCAAACCCTTCAGAAGCTAAAGATGTAGCAGAAGATGCAATGTTTGGAAAGAGTTTACAAACAAAGCAACATATCCGGCCTTTTGAGGGAGAATACACAAGCCACTCTCGGCTATATGTTTCTCCATTGACGTTTGTTGAATAAAGAAAAGGTTTTGTGCAAAACCTCGACTGCTTTTTATACACTCGCTTGGAATTTGAAAATGGTCCACAATGAAGCTGAACTTGAGAGGGGCCCCTTTCTACCCAATAGGATACATCCTCATGTGATAATTCTGTCCACAAACCAACGTCTGTTACAGTAGATCTATGTTTGGCATCATCTATATCTGAGTGTGGAATACCTTGGACTTGGCCTACCTTACCAGGTATGAGCTGAAAATTCATACTATCCACATTATTTTCTTGGCGCTCTTTATGCCCCTGTCCCACTTAGGAAACTTGAACGGAAACCTCAGAAAACTTTGCGCCCCACCCAAGGTTTCCGTGCGACTCCCGGAGGTTGCAGGTGGTTGCCGGAAGTTGCAGGTAGTGGAAGCAGGTAGGGAGACTGAAAAAAACCTCCAGGAACAGCACGGAAACCTTGGGTGGGGCGCAAAGTCTCCAGGGATTTCCGTTCAGGTTTCCTAAGTGGGACAGGGGCATTAGTTTGTGGCTGAGCAGTACGCTGAGGCAAGAGAGGCCTTTAGACTCTGGTCAGAGGCAGGTAGGCCTAGGCAGGGAGTATTGCTAGATATGAAAAAACGCACAAATGCTAGAGTTAAATATGCACTTCGTTTTATTAAGAAAAATGAAAACACAATGAGAGCAGATTTGCTTGCCAGGAAGCTACAGAATAACATAGAAACATAGAAACATAGAAATTAGGTGCAGGAGTAGGCCATTCGGCCCTTCGAGCCTGCACCGCCATTCAATATGATCATGGCTGATCATCCAACTCAGTATCCCGTACCTGCCTTCTCGCCATACCCTCTGATCCCCTTAGCCACAAGGGCCACATCTAACTCCCTCTTAAATATAGCCAATGAACTGGCCTCGACTACCCTCTGTGGCAGAGAGTTCCAGAGATTCACCACTCTCTGTGTGAAAAAAGTTCTTCTCATCTCGGTTTTAAAGGATTTCCCCCTTATCCTTAACCTGTGACCCCTTGTCCTGGACTTCCCCAACATCGGGAGCAATCTTCCTGCATCTAGCCTGTCCAACCCCTTAAGAATTTTGTAAGTTTCTATAAGATCCCCTCTCAATCTTCTAAATTCTAGAGAGTATAAACCAAGTCTATCCAGTCTTTCTTCATAAGACAGTCCTGACATCCCAGGAATCAGTCTGGTGAACCTTCTCTGCACTCCCTCTATGGCAATAATGTCCTTCCTCAGATTTGGAGACCAAAACTGTACGCAATACTCCAGGTGTGGTCTCACCAAGACCCTGTACAACTGCAGTAGAACCTCCCTGCTCCTATACTCAAATCCTTAACAACCTTACTAACTTCTGGAAAGAGGTCAGAGTAATGAATAACAGCAAAACACCCCTACTGTCTGACATTGAAGGTGTTAGTAGCCCAGAAATAATTGCTGAGAGTTGGCGTGAGCACTACTGTAACCTTTTTAACTGTGTTAAAAGTAACCCAGTTAGAATCAATCCTGAACATATTGATCTCTCTGCAGATATGGTAGTTAGGGCAGCTGATGTCTATGATGCCATTAACATGTTGGATAACAACAAAGCCTGTGGTATGGACTGCATTACTGCAGAACATCTAAAATATGCCAGCTATAAGCTCTGCCCTTTGCTTTCCATGTGCTTTAATGGCTGTCTGGTTCATGGTGTCTTGCCAAATGATATTATGTCTGTAATGCTAGTGCCTGTGATTAAAGATAAGGCTGGTAGGCTCAACAGTATTGATAATTACCGACCTATTGCACTAGCCAGTATCTTATCTAAAGTACTGGAGAGAATACTGCTGACAAAGCTAGAAATGTATGTCCTTACTACTGACAATCAGTTTGGGTTCAAAAGAAAACATGGAACTGACCTGTGTATCTATGCTCTTAAAGAGATTGTGTTCAGGTACACAAGCCTGAATTCATCTGTATTCCTATGTTTTATTGATGCGTCCAAGGCATTTGATAGAATTAACCATGAACACTTGTTTGTAAAATTGCTAAATAGAGGTGCCCCTAAATTCTTAGTGAGAATCTTAGTGTTCTGGTATGCCCATCAAACATTTTACGTTAAATGGGACAATGTTGTATCTGCTCCATTCTGTGTTAGTAACGGAGTGCGGCAAAGAGGAATTTTGTCTCCTATTTTATTTAATGTTTATATGGACGAATTGTCAAATCAGTTAAATAGGCTAAAAACTGGCTGTCTTGTGGGCAACACTATTGTTAATCATCTGATGTATGCAGATGACCTGGTCCTGCTCTGTCCATATAGTGCTGGGCTGCAGCAGATGCTGAAGGTGTGCTCTCAGTATGGCCCTGATTATGACATTAAGTATAACGCTAAGAAAAGCCGCATAATGGTAATTAGAAGCGCTGAGGACAGGGAATCAACTTTTCCGACCTTTTATTTGTCAGACAGTCCTCTTGCTGTGTGTGAGGAAATTAAATACTTAGGTCATGTCATATCTGATGACTGGAAGGATGACAAAGACCTCTACCGACAGCGCTGTAAAATTTATCTTCAAGCCAACATGCTTATAAGGAAGTTTTATATGTGCTCTGACTCTGTTAAGTGTTCCCTGTTCAGAACCTACATCACACCGTTATATACTGCTCAATTGTGGTCTAATTATAAGAAAAAGAGTATGCAGAGGCTTAAGGTTGCATACAATGATGCAATGAGGTTGCTACTTCGTGTCCCTACGTGGCAAAGTGCCAGTCAATTGTTTGTGTCCACTAGATTGCCAACCTGTGAGGCACTCTTAAGACAGCTGATGTTTAGTTTTATGTGTCGCCTGGACAAATCAGAGAACCACATAATTGAAGCCCTAGTCAGCCCTCTGAAAAGCTGCTATAGATTCACTTCTAGGCTAAGACGGCATTGGTGCAATAGCTTATATATATTTTAGGCTAATATGCAATTTTTTAATGTATCTTTGTAATTCTTTGTACTGTTTGATGTGTTATATGGACCTGTGTCTGAAATAAAGCTTTAATAATTAGCCTCTCCCTGTCCATTAAGTGACTCCTGAATTAGTTCTATATTTTCATTTTGAGCCGGAATCATTGCTGCTTTCTCATATTCAGCTTGCTGTTCCACGTCCTGTTTCACTGTTTCTGTTTCAGGGAAGTTTTCTTCTGGTTGAATGCCAGTAGTTGGCTGGATAGCACCACCACACTGATTTCCTTGTGTTCGTATCAATGTATCTGTTTCACCGCTGGCACTTGTTGCCTCTGTCAGTGGCTGATCCAAGAAAGCAGTGATTTTTCTTAACTTCTTTAACGTATCATTTTCAAGTCTCTTTCTCTTGCGCTTGCTAGCACCACTTTCAAATCTTTTACTCATGCTCAGATTAGAATCTGAAAATAAAAAATAAAATTAATCTTCAACTGTTATTAGAAAGGAAAACATGAAGGGGCATTCTCACAAAGTAAGATCCACTTGAGTGAAGAAAAAAAAATTATTTAAAATATTTGGGAAATATTTCTTAAAGAATTGTTCCTTATTGACAATTATATTGCAAAATCTGAATGAAATCTGAATCAAATCTACTTCCAAAAACCGTTTACAAAACGAGTATGCTTTTTCCTATCATTAACAAAGATGCTACAAATAAGCTTAGTTTTATTACTAAGCTGACAGTGGCAGCCACAGCACTACACAGTAGGTTTCTAGCACTGACTATCAGTTCTACCCCGAGCATTGGTCCTTGCCAATTTCCTAGTTCAAATATCTTTGCACTTTTCTACTTACCCCTAAGTTTTGACTTTTGAAGCCTGCAAGTATCCGAAGATGTTCCCTGCACCCGCCATCGCTGCTTACTGGAGCACGTGTGAAAGTTTGCCGGATCCCGGTGCCACCAGATTGACACCGATGTGCAGCCGAGTGTGGCCAGTGAGATAAGCGGCTGGAAAGCTGCGCTTTTTAAAAATGTATGTATTGCCGGTGCTAGTGTCGAGTTATCAGCTTAAAACAGTATTATTCTGAAATGGAGGGCAAAGAAAATTACTGAAGGGTTATTTAGAGACTACAGTCTGTTGTGACAGCATATGTGAGAAAGGCCTATGACAGTGTTAAAAATATTATACACCTTGGCCGGAGGCCCCCTAGATTTTGAGGCCCTAGGCATCAGCCTACCAGACCTATAGGTAAATCTGGCACTGCCCCTTATTCTTATAAGAAGTGTCTCGACCTGAAAAGTGACCTATTCCTTCGGTCCATAGATGCTGCCTCACCCACTGAGTTTCTCCAGCATTTTTGTCTACCTTTGATTTTTCCAGCATCTGCAGTTCTTTCTTAAACAAACCCATTATTCTTAAACTGTGACCCCTGGTTCTGGACTCCACCAACATCAGGAACATTCTTCCTGCATCTAGCCTGTCCAATCCCTTAAGAATGTTTTATGTTTCCATAAGATACCCTCTCATCCTTCTAAATTCCAGTGAATACAAGCCCAGCCGATCCATTCTTTCATCCTATGACAGTCCTCCATCCAGGGAATGAACCTGGTGAACCTACGCTGCACTCCCTCAATAGCAAGAATGTTCTTCCTCAAATAAGTGACCAAACCTGCACACAATACTCCAGATGCGGTCTCACCAGTGAGGAAATATTATATAAATAGAACCCCTCGGAAAGTGACTTTTATATAAGCTAGGTAATTTGCAAAAGAAAAACAAGGTTTTCCTGAACTGAAATAAAGTGCAAACAGACAGATACACACAGGCAAAGATGAATCAAAACACGGAGGCCTGAACCTGAACCTGCTTACCTTAGGTTTATTGCTGAGGCACTGGAGGAAATTGTATTTGATATGACTTTGTGTTGAAGAATAGATAACTGAAGAGGGGCCTCTTCTTAGGCCAGAGGTCAGTTGTTCTTTCATTTGTGGCCATTCTTGAGCTGTGAGGTTTATGCTAGGTTTGAGACAGAATTCAAGGCTGAGAGATGATCGACTGCAGTTAGCCTTGGCTATGTAAAATTATAATGAGTGTGATAAGGAATAGGATGTAAGTGAAGGATTAGTTGCTTTGAGAAATATAGTTGCTTTGAGAAATAATTAGATTGAGGGAGTTGTTTATAGAAGGTTGAAGCAGATGGAATTCTGACGTAATGGTCTGGGTTGTACCTTGTACCTTGTGTTCTGCCTGGTACATGAGATTGGAAATCCTGCTTCCCGATAACAGGAAAGGTACCAAACACATATTAACTAAATTGACAGATTTACGACCCATGTATCCTTGGATGGGAGATGTGAATGGGTTTTGAACTTAGAAACTGTAATTCAGCAAACTTATATAATTAATGTTTTAATAGGTAAAAGTATTTAAAACTGTGAAATTAAAGTGAAACAATTTATGAAATGTATTGTCTTAGTATGAATGTAAACATTACTTATAGAAATTGTTTAGATTTATAGAAATATCTTTCTTCTTGGTATGGGAAGTGTGTATGACTTGTGTGATCATTGTATGTATCTTATATTTTGAGGAGTGGTCTTTGATAAGAGCCTACTGGGGTTTTGCTGTGTTGAAGATAGATAGATAGATAGATAGAATCTTTATTTGCCACGCAACCAGGGTTGGTGGTATTTGGGTTCGGTACATGATGGTACACTGCTTTAGTCACATTAACACATATAACAACACAGATCATAGTAATAAAGTGCATCCATACCACATCACAAATCACAAATCTCACCAACAGAACATAGTGCAAAAGAACAGACAAAGACCATGGACAAGACACTATATACATCAAGAGTCCTTAGTGTTGTCTGTTATTGGAGGGAATTGAGTGTTCTTATTGCTGAGGGGAAGAAGCTGTTTTTAAAATGGGTGGATTTTGTGGCAAGTGACCTGAGGCGCCTCCCTGAAGGGAGAGACTGGAAAAGGTGGTTTGCTGGATAGGAGGGGTCCGAGATGATCTTTATTGCCCGTTTTGAGGTACGTTGGAGGTAAATGGAATGGATTGAGGAGAGGGGGGAGTTGATGGTCCTGGAGGCCTTGGAGACAATGCGCTGTATTCTGTGTAATGAGTGACTGTCAGTGTTTCCGTACCAGACTGTGATTGAGGAGGTGATGATGCTTTCGATAATGGATTGATAGAAACGGACCAGGACTCTGAACTTTTTGAGCTGTCTGAGGAAGTATAGGCGTTGTTGTCCTTTCCTAATGATGTGGTCTGCTTTGATGTGCCATTTTAGATTATTGCAGATATAGGTGCCCAGAAACTTGAATGAGTTCGTGGAGGTTATGGGATGGGAGTTGACATGGACCGGGGGTTTGGGGTTTTGTTTGCGTCTGGTCTATGGTGATTTCCAAGGTTTTTGATGTATTAAGCTGGAGGTTGTTGTCTGCACACCATTTGACTGCGCTGTCGACTGTTTGATGGTATTGTGATTCGTTGTTGTCTGAGATGAGGCCAATGATTGTTGTGTCATCTGCATATTTGAACATTTTGACTGAGCTGCATTGGGATATGAGGTTGTTGGTGTAAAGTGAGAAGAGCTGGGGTGACAGAATGCACCCTTGGGGGGCTCCTGTGTTGAGAGTCAGAGGGCTGGAGAGTTTTTCACCCACCTTGACTCTTTGCTGTCTGTTTGTCAAAAAGTGTAGGATCCATTGGCACATGGCTGGGTGAATGCTCATGTCCAACAGTTTATTATAGTTTAATTGGGTGTATGGTGTTAAAGGCCGAGCTGAAGTCTATAAACAGGATGCGTGCATAAGTGTTCGGTGATTCCAGATGATGTAAGGAGTAGTGAAGAGCTAAGTTAATAGCATCCTCAACAGACCGGTTGGCACTGTATGCAAATTGGAAAGGGTCCATGATGGTGGCAGTGTGTGTTTTCAGATGGGTGAGGACTATGTGCTCAAAGGCCTTCATGGCAACTGATGTTAGTGCAACAAGTCTAAAATCGTTCGGACAACTCACCTTGGAGGACTTGGGCACAGGGATGATGATGGATGATTTGAAACACTGCGGGACGCTACATTGGCTGAGGGAGGTGTTAAAGATGGAGGTGAACACAGGAGCCAGCTGAGCAGCACAGTAGTTGAGAGCAGCGGGGCTGAGGTCGAATCACCTACTCTGGGCAAGAGACTCGGTGCGTCTACCCGATCTATTCCTCTCATGATTTTATACACCTCTATAAGAGCACCCCTCATCCTCCTGCACAGGAGGAATAGAGTCCCAGCCTGCTCAACCTCTCCCTGTAGCTCAGGGACTCGGGTCCTGGCCACATCCTCGTAAATCTTCTCTGTACCCTTTCCTGCCCCACAACACATTTCCTATATTTTCTCTCTCCTCTTCTGAGATGAGGAAGATTAGATAAAATTATTTGAAGCATTGTGTGCAGTTCTGGTCACCCCATTGCCAGAAGGATGTGGCCAGGGTGTAGAATGCTGCCTGGATTAGAGAGTATTTGCAATAAGGAGTTTAAAGGAGGGCACAGTGGTCCAACGGTAGAGTTGCTGCCTCACAGCACCAGAGAGCCGGGTTCGATCCTGACTACAGGTGCTTGTCTGTAGGGAGTTTGTAAGTTCACCTCATGACCTGGGTGGGTTTTCTCCGGATGCTCCGGTTTGCTCCCACACTCAGGTCGTACAGGTTTGTAGGTTAATAGACTTGGTATATTTGTAAATTGTCCCTAGTGTGTGTGGGATAGTGTTCATGTGTGGAGATCGCTGGTCAGCATGGACAAGGTGGGCCGATGGGCCTGTTTCCGCTCTGTATCTCTAAACTAAATGAAACTAAAGAAGAGGTTGGAAAGATTTGGATTGTTTTCCATGGAGTTCATAAGGTCATAAGTGATTGGAGCAGGATTCGGCCATTTGACCCATCAAGTTTACTCCGCCAATCAATCATGGCTGATCTATCTCTCCCTCCGAACCCCATTCTCCTCTTCCCATAACCCCTGACACCTGCACTAATCAAGAATCTATCTATCTCTGCCTTAAATATATCCACTGACTTGGCCTCCACCACCTTCTGTGGCAATGAATTCCACAGATTCACCACCCAGTTCAACAACTGATAGAAATATATAAAACTATGAGATGCATAGAGAAGGTAGATGTGCAAAGATTACGTGGGAGGGGGTGGGGAGGGGAGACAGTCTCTGTCTACCTCACGACAGAAGGCGGACGAGTTGTAATGTTTGATAGCCACAGGGAAGAAGGATCTCCTGTGGCATTCTGTGCCGCATCTTAGTGGGACCAGTCTGTTGCTGAAGGTGCTCCTCAAGTTGACCAGTGTGTCACGGAGGGGGTGAGATGTATTGTCCAGGATGCTCTGCAGTTTGAGGAGCATCCTCCCCTCCAAGGCCACCACCCGTGAATCCAACACGGACGGAGCCGGCCTGCCTGATGAGCTTGTTGATCCCGTTGACATCCGCAGCCTTCGCCCTGCTGCCCCAGCACACGGCAGTGAAGAAGATGGCACTGGCCACCACCGATTGGTAGAACATAGGCAGCTTCTTGCTGAATGTTGAAGGAGCGGAGCCTTCTCAGAAAGTACAGCTGGCTCTGTCCCTTCTTGTACAGGGCCTCAGCGTTCTTGGACCAGTCCCGTTTACTGAAGATAGACACCAAATGCTGGAGTACCTCAGCAGGACAGGCAGCATCTCTGGAGAGAGGGAATGCGTGGCGTTTCAGGTCGAGACCCTTCTCCAGACTGATGGTATTTGTACAAGGTATTTGTACTCGCTGGTAAACTGTTTAACAGACCATGGAGAGCATCTGCAACACGCTGCCAAGGGCGGTGATGGAGCAGAGAGGACAGTTCCTTCTCTCCAGAGATGCTGCCTGTCCTGCTGAGTTTACTCCAGCATTTTGCATTTGATCTACCAGAAACATAGAAATATAGGGGCAGGAGTTGGCCATTCGGCCCTTCAAGCCAGCACCACCATTCAATATGATCATGGCTGATCATCTAAAATCAGTACCACCATCCCCATATCCCTTGATTCATTTAACCATAAGTGCTAAATCTAACTCTCTCTTGAAAACATCCAGTGAAATTGGACTCCATTGCCTTCTGTGGCAGAGAATTCCACAGATTCAGAACTATCTTGTGTCTTGTTCCTCCCTCTCCAGATGCGCCAGAGATTTCCTGGGATTCGGGATGCACTCGCACACCTGAGAGTGTCACCTGTGTGTGCAACACACCTGGAGAGCTCACCTGGCGCCTCCTCCTCGCCAACCGCAGCGGAAATCAAACCCGCGGACGTCTCCACACCTGGCAGGTGGCAGGCGGGCATCTGGTGAATGACTCCCTCACCCTGAGAGGGGGTGATGGAGGGGAGGATGTGACGGCCTTGTGCTCAGTCCGTAACCAAGCCTTGTTCATGATGTATCTGTTGATGGAAGATGAGAACATCTCTGGGGGTAGGGAAGTCATCGAGCCATAGTCATGGTCATAGTGTAGGAAAGAACTGCAGATGTCTCGGTTTAAATCGAAGATAGACACAAGATGCTGGAGTAACTCAATGGGCAGGCAGCATCTGTGGAGAGAAGGAATGGGTGACGTTTCGTATCGAGGCTCTTCTTCAGACTGATCAGTCCGAAGAAGGGTCTCGTCCTGAAACATCACTCATTTTCTTTTCTCCAGAGCTGCTGCCTGTCCCGCTGAGTTACTCCAGCATTTTGTGTCTGCCATAGTCCTAGTCATAGAATCATACACTGTGGAAACAAACCCTTCGGCCCAACTTGCCCACTCCAGCCAACGTGCCCCATCTGCACGTCCCACCTACCTGCATTTGGCCCATATCCCTCCAAACCTGTCCTATTCATGTACCTGTCTAATTCTCGAGTACTGGCAACATCCTCATTAATATTCTCTGCACACTTTCCAGTTTAACGATGTCCTTCATCGAGCAGGGTGACCAAAACTGAACGCGATACTCCAAATGCAACCTCACCAACATCTTGCACAACAACTAGTATCTGACATCTGCGGTAGGCAAGATATCATTGAGTCATAGAGTCACATCACATGAAAACAGGCCCATATCCCTCTAAAGTCTTCTCGTATAGTGATACAGTGTGGAAACAGGCCCTTCCGCACAACTTGCCCACACCGGCCAACACTAGTCCCACCTGCCTGCACTTGGTCCATATCCCTCCAAATCTGTCCTATCCATGTACCTGTCTAACTGTTTCGTAAATGTTGGGATAGTCCCAGCCTCAACTACTTCCTCTGGCAGCTCGTTCCATGCACCCACCACCTTCTGTGTGAAAAGGTTACCCCTCAGATTCCTATTAAATATTTTCCCCCTCATCTGAAAGCACCGTCCTCTGGTGTTCGATTCCCCTACGCTGGGCAAGAGACTGTGTGCATCTACCCGATCTAATCCTCTCATGACTTTATACACCACTATAAGACCACGTTACAGTTTAGTTTGTCATGTGTACCGAGGTACAGTGAAAAGCATTTGTTGTGTGCTAACCAGCTAATGGATAGACTGTACATGATTACAATCAAGCCATTTACAGTGTTTAGATACATGATATGGGAATAATGTTTAGTGCAAGGTAAAGCCAGCAAAGTTCAGTCAAGGGTAGTCCGAGGGTCACCAGTGAGGTAGATAGTAGTTCAGCATTGCTCTCTGGTTGGGGTAGGATGGTTCAAAGTGTATCTGTGGTTAGTTTAGTTCAGTTTAGTTTAATGTCACGTGTACCGATGTACAGTGAAAAGCTTATGTCGCTACTAACCGCAGGAAATTGCAGAAAGTTGTGGACGCAGCCCAGACCATCACACAAACCAACCTCACTACCATTGACTCCATCTGCACCTCACACTGCCTCGTCAAGGCCAGCAGCATAAACAAGGACCAGTCTCACCCCGGCCACTCCCTCTTCTCCCCTCTCCCATCAGGCAAGAGGTACAGAAGTGTGAAAATGCATACCTCCAGATTCAAGGACAGGTTCTTCCCATCTGTTGTCAGGCAACTGAATCATCCTACCATAACTAGAGTCCTGAACTACTATCTACCTCATTGGAGAACCTCAAGCTATCTTTGATTGGACTTTGCTGGCTTTAGCTTGCACTAAATGTTATTCCCTCATCAAGTATCTGTTAACTGTGGACGGCTCGATTATAATCATGTATTACCTTTCTGCTGACTGGATAGCATGCAACAAAAGCTTTTCACTGTACCTCGGTACACGTGACAATAAATTAAACTGTAAAAACTGAAAATACACCTCTGGTTGTTCTTACAGGTAAGAGCTTCAGTATTTGCAGTTTTGCTTACAGCAGGGATAATACTGACCGGTGAACTTGCTGGATTTTCATCTACATGTATATACAGCGGTAAGTGTAAATAAATCCACATTTTTATTTCCAAATCTATCCCTTTGTCATCTCCTTCTTATAACTGCTTCTGCCAGGCTAACTCCTGTTCATAGACACAAAATGCTGGAGTAACTCATCAGGTCAGGCAGCATCTCTGGAGAAGGTGGATAGGTAGAAAGTGCTGGAGTAACTCAGCGGGTCAGGCAGCATCTCTGGAGAACATGGATTGGCATAAAGTGCTGGAGTAACTCAGCGGGTCAGGCAGCATCTCTGGAGAACATGGATTGGCATAAAGTGCTGGAGTAACTCAGCGGGTCAGGCAGCATATCTGGAGAACATGGATAGGTACACAGTGCAAGAGTAACTCAGTGGGTCAGGCAGCATCTCTGGAGATTAAGGAATAGGTGACATTTTGGGTCGGGACCTTCTTCAGACTGAAAGGTTGAGAAACCAGAACAAAACAGTCGACAACAGATGACCTTTAGACTCTTAAATTTTGGGCCCCACATCTGAAGAAGGATGTGCTGGCTCTGGAGACGGTCCAGAGGAGCTTTAAAAGAATGATCCCGGGAATGATTGGGTTAACATATGATGAGCGTTCGACGGCACTGGGCCTGCACTCGCTGGTGTTAAGAAGGATGAGGGGGTACCTAATTGAAATTGAATGAATAGTGAAAGGCCTGGATAGAGTGGATGTGGAGAGGATGTTTCCACTAGTGGGAGAGTCTAGGACCAGAGGCCACAGTCTCAGAATTAAATATCATTCTTTTTGGAAGTAGATGAGAGAAATGTCTTTAGTCAGAGGGTGGTGAATCTGTGGAATTATTTGACGCAGAGGCTGTGAAGGCCAAGTCAATGGATATTTTTAAGGCAGAGATAGATAGATTCTTGATTAGTGCGGGTGCCAGGGGTTATGGGGAGAAGGCAGGAGAATGGGGTTTGGAGGGTGAGTTAGATCAGTCAAGATTGAATGGTGGAGTAGACTTGATGGGCCGAATGACTTAATTCTGCTCCTATCATTAATGACCGCATGATCTTATGACCAACGTCTAATACAATTGCAACTTTGTACGTGGACTTTGCTGATGTGCAGATGTGTTGTAAACTTGATGTGATCTTCCGTTACTCCAGGAGGGAAGTTGTGACAACGGAGAAGGCTTCAGGAAACCAAGACACCAATGTGATCCACTGCCCACACTCTGCCACCAATCAGGTAGTGGAACTCTGCATTTAATCTCAACTACAGATGATACAAAAGTGGGCACAAAAAGCTGGAGTAACTCAGCGGGACAGGCAGCATATCTGGAGGTACATGGATAGGACAAGTTTGGAGGGATATGGACCAAGCGCAGGCAGGTGGGACCAGTGCAGCTGGGACATGTGGGCCACTGTGGGCAAGTTGGGACGAAGGACTTGTTTCCACACTGTATCACTATGACTCTATATAGATGATGATGTAGAGAGATAAAGAACAATGAATGAAACATGTGCAAACAAAGTAACTATGATAAAGGAAACAGGCCACTGTTAGCGGTTTGTTGGTTGAAAAGGAGAAGCTAGTGCGGCTTGGGTGGGAGAGGGATGGATAGAGAGAGAATGCCGGGGTTATTTCGTGAGAGAAATCAATATTCATACCACTGGGCTGTAAGCTGCCCAAGCGAAATATGAGATGCTGTTCCTCCAATTTGCATTTAGCCTCATTCTGACAATGGAAGAGACAGAGGACAGAAAGGTCAGTGTGGGAATGGGAAGGAGAATTAAAGTGTTTAGCAACCGGGGAATGAATATTGATTTCTCTAACTGTGTGAGAGTTGGAGAGTGGGAGAGAGCGAGAGAGAGAGCGAGAGAGAGGGAGAGAGAGGGAGAGAGAGCGAGAGAGAGCGAGAGAGAGAGAGAGAGGGTGTGAGTATGAGAGAACGTATGAGAGGGAGACAGTGCGATAGGGGGGGAGAGAGTGTGTGAAACTGTACGAGTGTGAGAGACAGAGTGCGTGAGTGATAGAGAGTGTGATTGAGAGCGAGAGAGAGAGAGAGAGAGTGAGAGTGAGAGTGAGAGCGAGAGAGAGAGAGAGTGAGAGAGAGTGAGAGAGAGTGAGAGTGTGTGAGAGGAGAACATAAACAACATGCCTGAACCTGGGTCTATGGGAGTTGAGGAGTTGTGAACCTTGTCGCTGATGGTATTAAATGCCGGGCCACTCCGCGCACTGCTCTGTACTAAACCCACAACTGCCCGTCTGCTTCGCGGGGAGTGGAGAGGACGGGCCGGCCCCAGAGGAGCTGAAAGGAGGAGGGGAATCGGGAGAGGGGGAAGAGCAAGCGGCCGTGTACACCAGCCTGTGGGAGCTGCCGAGCAGCGCAGACACCGGGCACAGGGGCGAGGGGGTGGAATACAAAGAATATGCTGAGCTCTGGTTCAAGTCCAAGCAGGGGGAGGGGAGGGGAGGGAGGAGTGGGAGGAAGGAGGGATGTATGTGGGGAGGGGCGGTGAGGAGGGAGAGGCGATGGGGAGGGAGTGATGCACCGGCCTTAAGTACCTTGTGGTTCATAGATTAATTAACCTGTAGATGATATAGTGGGGATAACATAGAACTGTGTGAACGGATGATCGATGGTCGGTGCGGACTTTGTGGGCTGAAGGGCCTGTTTCCGTGCTGTATCTCTTTAAAAAAGCCTTTGTTTCTTTAGAACACAGACTGTCCCGCGGGTAACTATTGGCATTGACAATAATTGCTTCTATTGACACTGGACAAATGATAGTCTGTTAAACCTACAGGAACCGGGTTCGATCCTGACTGCTGTCTGTATGGAGTTTGTAGGTTCTCCCCGTGACCCGCGTGGGTTTTCTCCGGGATCTTCAGTTTCCTCCCACACTCCAAAGACGGGTAGGTTTGTAGGTTAATTGTCTTGCTGTAAATGTAAATTGTTCCTGGTGTGTGGAGTGTGTGGGGATCACTGGTCGGCGTTGACTCGATGGGGCCGAAGGTCCTGTTTCCGTGCTGTGTCTCTAAACTACACTAAACTAAAACTAATCAGTCATGGTCTTCCAATAGTGGAGCAGGTGCAAGATTCATCCTGATACTATTTTTATATCATTACATGGTTTCTGCAGAGGATTTGGATTTGTTGCATTTGTAAACAAAGAGATTAAAATGTTGACCCATTACAGTCACGTCTCAGAATTATGTTTTTTTATTTGATTTTTGGTCTCCTAATTTGATGAAGAACATTCTTGCTATTGAGGGAGTGCAGCGTAGGTTCACCAGATTAATTCCCGGGATGCCGGGCCTGACATGTGATGAAAGAATAGACACATAGAAAATAGGTGCAGGAAAAGGTCATTCGGCCCTTCGAGCCTGCACCGCCATTCAATAAGATCATGGCTGATCATCTAACTCAGTATTCTGTACCTGCCTTCTCTCCATACCCCCTGATACCTTTAGCCACAAGGGGCACATCTAAGTCCCTCTTAAATATAGCCAATGAACTGGCCTCAACTATATTCTGTGGCAGAGAATGCCAGAGATTCACCACTCTCTGTGTAAAAAATGTTTTTCTCATCTCAGTCCTAAAAGATTTCCCCTTTATCCTTAAACTGTGATCCCTTGTTCCGGACTTCCCCAACATCGGGAACAATCTTCCTGCATCTAGCCTGTCCAACCCGTTAAGAATTTTGTAAGTTTCTATAAGATCCCCCCTCAATCTTCTAAATTCTAGCGAGTCCAAGCCAAGTCTTTCTTCATATGAAAGTCCTGACATCCCAGGAATCAGTCTGGTGAACCTTCTCTGTACTCCCTCTATGGCAAGAATGTCCTTCCTCAGATTAGGAGATCAAAACTGTACGCAATACTCCAGGTGTGGTCCCACCAAGACCCTGTACAGCTGCAGTAGAACCTCCCTGCTCCTATACTCAAATCCTTTTGCTATGAATGCTAACATACCATTCGCTTTCTTCACTGCCTCCTGCTCCTGCATGCCTACTTTCAATGACTGGTGTACCATGACACCCAGGTCTTGTTGCATCTCCCCTTTTCCTAATGGGCCACCATTCAGATAATAGTCTACTTTCCTGTGTTTGCCACCAAAGTGGATAACCTCACATTTATCCACATTATACTGCATCTGCCATGCATTTGCCCACTCACCCAGCCTATCCAAGTCTTCTTGCAGCCTCCTAGCATCCTCCTCACAGCTAACACTGCCCCCCAGCTTCGTGTTAACAGCAAACTTGGAGATGTTGCATTCAATTCCCTCGTCCAAATCATTAATATATTGTAAATAGCTGAGCCTTGTAGTACCCCACTAGTCACTGCCTGCCATTCTGAAAAGTACCCGTTTACTCCTACTCTTTGCTTCCTGTCTGCCTGCCAGTTCTCTATCCACATCAATACTGAACCCCTAATACCGTGTGCTTTAAGTTTGTATACTAATCTCTTATGTGGGACCTTGTTGAAAGCCTTCTGAAAGTCCAGATGTAACACATCCACTGGTTCTCCCTAATCCACTCTACTAGTTACATCCTCGAAAAATTATATAAGATTCATCAGACATGATTTACCTTTCATAAATCCATGCTGACTTTGTCCAATGATTTCACCACTTTCCAAATGTGCTGCTATCCCATCTTTATTAACTGACTCTAGCAGTTTCCCCACTACCGATGTTAGACTAACTGGTCTGTAATTCCCCGTTTTCTCTTTCCCTCCCTTTTTAAAAAGTGGGGTTACATTAGCTACCCTCCAGTCCTCAGGAACTACAACAGAATCTAAAGAGTTTTGAAAAATGATCACTAATGCATCCACTATGGATTGACTGAACTTGTATTCACTGAAAGGAGATCTTATAAAACATATACAATCTTTAAGGGATTGGACAGGCTAGATGCAGGAAAAATGTTCCCTATGTTGGGGGCGGATTCCAGAGCCAGGGGTCACTGTTTAAGAATAAGGGGTAGGCCATTTGGGACTCAGATGATGAAAATCGTTTTCACCCAGAGAGTTGTGAATCTGGGAATTCTTTGCCACAGAAGGCAGTGGAGGCCAATTCACTGGATGTTTTCAAGAGATAGGTTTAGCTTTTGGGCTAACGGAATTAGGGAATATGGGGAGAAAGCAGGAACGGTGTACTGATTTTGGATGATCAGCCGTGCTCGAAGGGCCAAATAGCCTCCTACTGCACCTATTTTCTATGTTTCCGCACTGTATCTCTAAACTAAACTAAAGCCTTCCTATTACATTCCCATCTGAATATCTTGTAAAAGTCACGATTGTGTCCTTTCTAAAGCTTCCTTTTTTTAAATTTCAAAATATACTTTATTTGAGAAATAAATATATCCAATACATGATCCTTACAAGACTCCATCCAACATTCTCGGATGCTATACATACATTCTATATTGTTTACACAAATTACACAAATTTATCCCCCACCCTTGCCACTCATGTGGCCCACTGGCGTGGAATCCCTTCCCTTATTTATCAGGGGTGACTACACCACACCCTGCCCCCCATGTCCAGCAGCGGCAGAACAAATCAAAATAGGACGTACATGGTAAATGGTAGGGAATTGAAGAATGCAGTTGAACAGAGGGATCTAGGAATGACTGTGCACAGTTCCCTGAAGGTGGAATCTCATGTAGATAGGGTGGTAAAGAAAGCTTTTGGTGTGCTGGCCTTTATAAATCAGAGCATTGAGTATAGAAGTTGGGATGTAATGTTAAAATTGTACAAGGCATTGGTGAGGCCAATTCTGGAGTATGGTGTACAATTTTGGTCGCCTAATTATAGGAAGGATGTCAACAAAATAGAGAGAGTACAGAGGAGATTTACTAGAATATTGCCTGGGTTTCAGCAACTAAGTTACAGAGAAAGGTTGAACAAGTTAGGTCTTTATTCTTTGGAGCGCAGAAGGTTAAGCGGAGACTTGATAGAGGTCTTTAAAATGATGAGAGGGATAGACAGAGTTGACGTGGATAAGCTTTTCCCACTGAGAGTAGGGAAGATTCAAACAAGAGGACATGACTTGAGAATTAAGGGACAGAAGTTTAGGGGAAACATGAGGGGGAACTTCTTTACTCAGAGAGTGGTAGCTGTGTGGAATGAGCTTCCAGTGAAGGTGGTGGAGGCAGGTTCGATTTTATCATTTAAAAATAAATTTGATAGTTATATGGACGGGAAAGGAATCGAGGGTTATAGTCTGAGCGCAGGTAGATGGGACTAGGGGAGAATACGTGTTCGGCACGGACTAGAAGGGCCGAGATGGCCTGTTTCCGTGCTGTAATTGTTATATGGTTATATGGACCCTAGACTGTGGTCCTCCCCCACCGAGCCTTTTTTTAAATTATCAAAAATTGTAATCAATTATTAAAAATAATATTTACAAACAATAAAACAAACAGAACCCACCACCATAATACAAGACCAACAAATATACTAAATAAACTACTATACAACTATGTTACACTCCTGGTCAAGGATGCATTCAACCCCCCGCGGTGTGCAGTGGTCCCGGAAATCCCCCAGGATGCCCGTGGACAGCGGGTAGTCCTTCTCTAACACCACCCGGGCAAGGACGTAACCCCGGGAAAAGGGGCAGGAAGCCGGCTCGGGCAGAGCCCTCTTCTGCCTGGCACCGTGACTCACGGATGGCCAGCTTGGCCAGGCCCAGTTGCAACCCAACCAGGACATCTTCAGCCCTACCCTCTCCCCTACGCACAGGGTGTCCAAAGATGAGGATGGTGGGTGAGAAATGCAGCCAGAAGGCAAGGAGCAGCCCCTTTAGACATTGGAACAGAGGCTGCAGCCTCACACACTCCATATACACGTGGTATCCAGACTCTTCCAGCCCTCAAAAGTGGCATGCGGCTGGCGAGTCTGTGAACCGCGAGAGAAACAGGTTGCAGGGGACTCCACGGTGCAATACCCTCCACCCCAGGTCCCCAATGTAGAGGGGGAGAATCCCTGTGTAGAGGGACCCCCCCTCACCCCCCCACCAAGCCTTGGCGTTGGCTGTACCAAGCTTCAGTGCGTCTCTCAGCACGTACTCCTGCAGTCTGCAGCGGGCCAGTCGGTAACATTCCCCGACAGACATCTCGCTCCACTGGGAGGTCAACAAAGCTCGGGCAGACCAAAGAGAGTCTTTCACTGAGTTCCAGCAGCACTCGATGTCAGTCTCTGAATACCTCCCTGGGAACAGTCCGTAAATCACAGAGTCCTCTGTGACAGAGCTGTTCGGAATCAACGGTGACAGGGGCCCTTGCAAATCTCTCCAGGCTGTCTTTGCAAATCCACACTCTGCAAAGAGGTGGGCAACCATCTCCTCTCCATAGCAGCCGTCTCAAGGGCAGCGTGCACTGGTAGTGAGGTTCCGACAGTGCAGGAAGGATCTGACTGGGAGGGCTCCCCTCACCGCCAGCCAAGCTAGGTCTTGGTGCTTGTTGGTGAGTTCTGGCGATGAGGATCTGGTTCAGCCCCCCCCCGAACCAGATCCCCAGCACCTTCAGGAAGTCAGGCTTGATGGTGAAGGGGACGGAAGATCGGTCGGGCCAGCTGCTAAAGAGCAAGGCCTCACTCTTCCTGCAGTTCACCCTGGCTCCCGTGGCCGACTCAAACTGGTCGCAGATGCTAATCAATCTGCGGACCGACTCTGGATCCGAGCAGAAGACGGCGACATCGTCCATGTACAGGGAGGATTTGACCCGAGTGATCCCACTGCCTGGCAATGTCACTCACTCCTCTTATGCTCGCGTCCTTCCTGATGGACTCGGCAAAAGGTTAAATACAGCAGACGAACAAGACAGATGAGAGAGGGAAGATGTCTGATTCCCATCCATTGATTTGGACTGCACTACAGATATCAGTGTAGAGCAGTTGGATCCAATTCCTGATTCCTTCACCAAAGCCCATTTTGGAGAGCACGTCCCTCATGTACGTGTGTGATATCACGTCGAAGGCCTTCTCCTGGTCCAAGCTGACTAGGCTGGCATCCACCTATTTGTCCTGCACGTAGGCGATGGTATCTCTCAGCAGCGCCAGGCTGTCTGCGATTTTTCTGCCAGATACAACACAGGTTTGGTCCAGGTGGATCCCCCATCCCAGAGCAGACTTGACCCGGTTGGCGATGGCTTTAGACAGGATCTTGTAATCAACATTCAACAATGTGATGGGTCTCCAATTCCTTATATCATTCATTTCCCCCTTCTGCTTGTAGTTTAGGGTGATGCTGTCCTTTCTCATAGAGTGTGACATGCTGCCGACTAGAAGCATGACATTGTACACTTCCAGCAGGTCCGGGCCCACCCAGTCCCACTGAGCCGAATAAGCCATCGCTTCCGGGAGTTTTACTCAAGTCAAAGGAATGGATAGAGACAGTCAGCTCCTCTAGGGTCAGTGGTTGGTCCAGACTCTCCCGCTTGCTGTCCTCCAGGACCTCCGTGATAGAGGACAGGAAGTTCAGGGAGGCCGTGCTGTTTGTGGCCTTTCTGCAGTACAAATCCGTATCAAAGGATGTGCAGATCCTCAGCATTACCGTCTACAAGGATGTTATTGAGCCGTCCTCCTCCATAAGGCTGTTGATCACAGAGCTCCCCCTGTGAACCTTATGGTAGAAGAAGCATGAGCACATCTCATCCTGCTCCACGTGGCGGACCCTGGATCGGAAGATGAATTTCGAGGATTTGGAGGTAAAGAGCCGAGTTTGCCGGTCCATCAACTCTCTAAGTTCCTCCCTCACATCCACCCCTCTCGACAGCAGAAGGTGCAGTTTTTATAAATCTGTCTGGAGTTGGCACAATTCCCTCTGTCTTGTTCTCTGAACCCCTTTAAATATGAAGAACCTCTTGATGTTCTCCTTGGTTGCTTCCCACCAGTGTGTCGGGGAGTGCAAGAGGGGCCTCACCGTTCTCCAATGTGCGTAGTCCCTCTTTAGCTCCTCAATGTTCTCTGGGGTCAACAGCTTCACATTACACTTCCATGTTCCTCTGCCTGCCTTCTGGTCCTCTTGTAGGTGACAGGAAGCCTGAAGGAGGCAGTGGTCAGAGAAGAACACAGACTGGACAGCACTGCCGGATCGTCCAGCCACATCAATGATGCAGTTGAAGTCACCGGCCAGAACGAGGGGCCGGGACGTGGCCAGCAGCGGTGGGAGCTGCTGGAGAACGGCCAGCCGCTCGCTCCGCACGGGTGAGGTGTACACATTAATCAGCCGGAGCGTAGAGCCACGGTACATTACATCCATCACCAGGTGACCCCCCACCCCCCCAACCACCTCCCTGACCTCAGTGATGGAGAAGCTCCCTCCCGCAGCAAGATCCCCAGACCGGAAACGCAACAGTCATTGCCCCCCGACCAGACCAACAGTCCGTGGGGCCACCATCGCGACCACCTCCGATAGCCACGGAGTTGTGGCAGCCCGCACTCCTGCAGAATAGTCACATCTGCCTTGACCATGGCCAGGTACTGCAAGGTGTTTACACATCACGCAGTGTTATTCACACTGCGCACGTTTAGCGATGCCAGTTTTAGCTCCATTGTCCTTAAAAAGTCACTGACCATCATCTAGTCCACTCATGCCACCGCTTTGGTGAATTGCAGCACCGTTTCAGGGATCAGATACTGGGTGCCGGCATCCGCAAAGAGGGGGGTCTCCTCTGGCGCAGCTGGAGTTGTTGTCGGAGGGACCCTCCTTGTTCCACCCTCTTCTGGGCGCACGGCACCCTCCGTCTCCTGTAGCTGGGGTACGGTGGCTGGTTCATTGCTCCCGGGCTCCAGGAGCTGGGGCCCATTGGCCGCTGCACTGCTCCCGGAGCTGGGGCCCATTGGCCGCTGCACTGCTCCCGGTCTCCTGTAGCTGGGGCCCATTGGACCGCTGCATTGCTCCCGGAGCTGGGGCCCATTGGCCGCTGCACTGCTCCTGGTCTCCCGGAGCTGGGGCCCCATTGGCCGCTGCACTGCTCCTGGTCTCCTGGAGCTGCGGCCCATTGGCCGCTGCACTGCTCCCGGTCTCCTGGAGCTGGGGCCCCATTGGCCGCTGCACTGCTCCCGGTCTCCCGGTCCTGGGGCCCATTGGCCGCTGCACTGCTCCCGGTCTCCCGGAGCTGGGGCCCATTGGCCGCTGCACTGCTCCCGGTCTCCCGGTCCTGGGGCCCATTGGCCGCTGCACTGCTCCCGGTCTCCCGGAGCTGGGGGCCCATTGGCCGCTGCACTGCTCCCGGAGCTGGGGCCCATTGGCCGCTGCACTGCTCCCGGTCTCCCGGAGCTGGGGCCCATTGGCCGCTGCACTGCTCCCGGTCTCCCGGAGCTGGGGCCCATTGGCCGCTGCACTGCTCCCGGTCTCCCGGAGCTGGGGCCCTATTGGCCGCTGCACTGCTCCCGGTCTCCCGGAGCTGGGGCCCCATTGGCCGCTGCATTGCTCCCGGTCTCCCAGTGCTGGGGCCCCATTGGCCGCTGCATTGCTCCCGGTCTCCCGGTCCTGGGGCCCCATTGGCCGCTGCACTGCTCCCGGTCTCCCGGAGCTGGGTGCCCATTGGCCGCTGCACTGCTCCCGGAGCTGGGCCCCATTGACCGCTGCACTGCTCCCGGTCTCCTGGAGCTGGGGCCCATTGGCCGCTGCACTGCTCCCGGTCTCCCGGAGCTGGGGCCCATTGGCCGCTGCACTGCTCCCGGTCTCCTGGAGCTGGGGGACAACAGCCGTGTCCTTTCCCTTTCCGATCTCCTCACCCATTTTCTTCCTCTGCCTCCATCATCGGGTCCTCGATGTCACCTCATCCTCCGACGAGGAGAGGTTGCTGGCGTCGGTCTGGGAGTGTACACTTTTCTTAGACTTTTCCGTTACCTCCGGCCTTGGCTTTTGGGGCAGAGCCCTCTGGTCTTTCCTACTTTTCACCACCTGCCATGCCTCCTCCTGTTCCCCCTCTTCCATCGACTCTCCCTCCTGGACAGGGGGCTGGGGGTCTCTGTCTGGCAGTTGGGGGCTGGAGGTGGTCGGGCTGTGCTCATCCCTGTTCTCCCTTTCTGCTGGGGTCTTGGCTGTGGAGGGGGGCTTCTCGCCCACCCTGGGGGTGTTGGCATCAGCCCCTCTTATCGCCTGTGTGTAGGTGCAGGCTCTTTTAGAGCAGGCCCTGTAGAGGTGGCCTGCCTCCCTGCTCAGGTTGCAGTTCTTGCTGACTTGGCAGTCCTCTATCTCATGGCCTTCCAGCTTCTTCAGCAGCGACAGCGGAGGGTTGTTCCCTTCTCCCAGAAGTCTTGCATCAGCTTCTGCCATCCCGTTGGATACTTGAAAGTGACATCAAAGTGTCCGTTACCCGGGAAGTCCTGGAGACAGTAAATGTCCTCAGCCTCACATTTGCAGCCTCCAGCTAGACCTTCCTGACGAACAGTCCCGTTAGAAGGGAGTCCCCTCGCTGAGGTCCTTCATGCTCACTCGCAGGGTATTGTGGATTCCCTGGCAACAGACAATAGACAATAACAATAGGTGCAGGAGTGGGCCCTTCGGCCCCTCGAACCAGCACCGCCATTTAATGTGATCATGGCTGATCATCCACAATCAGTACCCAGTTCCTGCCTTCTCCCCATATCCCTTGACTACACTATCTTTAAGAGCTCTATCTAAAGGGCCTGTTCCACTTACACGACTTTTATCGGTGACTGCCGGCACCCGTCAGTGGTGGCTGAAAATGTTCAACATGTTGAAAATTCAGCGGCAACCAGCAAGACTCAACAACTCTCTGGGTGAGTAGGAGACTACTCACGGCCATACAGGCGACACCCTGGTGACATGAAAACTTCCAGAAGATCAGCCTCTACTGCCTTCTGAGGCAGAGAATTTCATAGACTCACAACTCTCTGGGTGAAAAAGATTTTCCTCATCTCTGTTCTAAATGGCCTACCTTTTATTCTTAAACTGTGGCCCCTGGTTCTGGACTCCCAAAACATCGGGAACTTGCTGCCTGCCTCTAACGTGTCCAATCCCTAATAATCTTATATGTTTCAATAAGATCCCTTTTCATCCTTCCCAATTCCAGAGTGTACAAGCCCAGCCGCTCCATTCTATCAACATATAACAGTTCCCCCATACCAGGAATTAACATCATGAACCTACGCTGCACTCCATCAATAGCAGGAATGTCCTTCCTCAAATTAGGATATCAAAACTATGTCCCCTGGTCCTCGATTCCCCTACTCTGGGCAAGAGATTCTGTGCGTCTTCCTGATCTATTCCTCTCATGATTTTGTACACCACTATAAGATCACTCATCATCCTCCTGCGCTCCAAGGAATAGAGTCCCAGCCTACTTAACCTCTCCCCATAGCTCACACCCTCGAGTCCTGGCAACATCCTCGTAAACATTTGATATTTTCCCAACGTAGCCCGGCCCCGTCACACAAACCAACCTCACCCCCCGCTATCGACTCTATTTGGGCCCCATATCTGAGGAAGGCTGTGCCCGCTCTGGAGAGGGTCCAGAGGAGGTTTACAAGAATGATTCCAGGAATGAGTGGGTTAGCTTACGATAAGCGTTTGACGGCACTGGGCCTTAAACTCACTGGCGTTTAGAAGGTTGACGGGGGGGGGACCACATTTAAATGCACAGAATAGTGAAAGGCCTGCATAGAGTGGATGTGGGAAGGATGTTTCCATTGGTGGGAGAGTCTAGGACCAGAGATCATAGCCTCAGAATTAAAGGGCGCTCTTTTAGAAAGGAGGTGAGGAGCAATTTCTTTGCTCAGAGGGTGGTGAAACTGGAATTATTTACCACAGAGGGCAAGTCAGTCGATATCTTTAAGGCAGGGATAGACAAATTCTTGATTAGAACGGGTGTCAAGGGTTATGGGGAGAAAGCAGGAAAATGGGATTGGGAGGCCGAGCAGCCATGATTGAATGGAGGTATAGGCTAGATGGGCCGAATGGCGTAATGCTACTCCTATAACTTGTGAACTTGCAACTCCATCTACACTTGACGCTGCCTCAGGAAAACTCCCAACATAATCAAGGACCCCTCACACCACAGCCATTCCCTCTTCTCCCCTCTCCCATCGGGAGGCATGGTGGCGCAGCGGTAGAGCTGCTGCCTTACAGCGAATGCAGTACCGAAGACCCAGGTTCGATCCCGACTACGGGTGACTATAGACAATAGAAAATATATGCAGGAGTAGGCCATTCGGCCCTTCGAGCCTGAACCGCCATTCAATATGATCATGGCTGATCATCCAACTCAGTATCCTGTACCTGCCTTCTCTCCATACCCCCTGATCCCTTTAGCCACAAGGGCCACATCTAACTCCCTCTTAAATATAGCCAATGAACTGGCCTCAACTACCTTCTGTGGCAGAGAGTTCCAGAGATTCACCACTCTCTGTGTGAAAAATGTTTTTCTCATCTCGGTCCTAAAGAATTTCCCCTTTATCCTTAAACTGTGACCCCTTGTTCTGGACTTCCCCAACATCAGGAACAATCTTCCTGCATCTAGCCCGTCCAACCCCTTAAGAATGTTGTCAGTTTCTATAAGATCCCCCCTCAATCTTCTAAATTCTAGCGAGTACAAGCCGAGTATATCCAGTCTTTCTTCATATGAAAGCCCTGACATCCCAAGAATCAGACTGGTGAACCTTCTCTGTACTCCCTCAATGGCAAGAATGTCTTTCCTCAGATTTGGAGACCAAAACTGTACACAATACTCCAGGTGTGGTCTCACCAAGACCCTGTACAACTGCAGTAGAACCTCCCTGCTCCTATACACAAATCCTTTTGCTATGAATGCTAACATACCATTCGCTTTCTTCACTGCCTGCTGCACCTGCATGCCTACTTTCAATGACTGGTGTACCATGACACCCAGGTCTCGTTGCATCTCCCCTTTTCCTAATCGGCCACCATTTAGATAATAGTCTACTTTCCTGTTTTTGCCACCAAAGTGGATAACCTCATATTTATCCACATTATACTGCATCTGCCATGCATTTGCCCATTCACCCAGCCTATCCAAGTCACCTTGCAGCCTCCTAGCATCCTCCTCACAGCTAACACTGCCCCCCAGCTTCGTGTCATCCGTAAACTTCGAGATGTTGCATTCAATTCCCTCGTCCAAATCATTAATATATATTGTAAATAGCTGGGGTCCCAGCACTGAGCCTTGCGGTACCCCACTAGTCACTGCCTGCCATTCTGAAAAGGACCCGTTTACTCCTACTCTTAACTCATTACATTGTTCAGTGGAGCCCATGGACGTGTCGCTGAAAACAGTGAAGAAAGCAATCTCCACACTGCTTGTCCTCGCGTTTAATGAAGTGACTTTTAAATTACTTGAAATAAAACAGAGACAGAGATAGAGGGCCTCTATCTCTTTCTCTGCCCCTCTATCTCTGTCCCCCGCTCCCTCTCTGTCTCTGCCCCACTCTCTCTATCTCTCTGTGTCCACCCCTCTCTCTCTTTCTCTGCCCCTCCCTCTCTCCATCTTTTCCCCCCCTCTCTCTCTCTATCCCTCTCTCACTAACTCTGCCCCTCTATCTCTGTTTGTGCCCCTCCCTCTCTGTCTCTGCCTCTCTCCCTGTTTCTGCCCCTCCCTCTCTCTCTTTCTCTCTCTCTGCCTCCTTCTCTCTGTCTCTACCCTCTCCATCGCTATATCTGCCATTCTCCTCTGTCTCTGCCGTCAGTCTGGTCGCTACCCTCTCATTCTGCCTCTGCCCTCTCTGTCTCTGCCCTCTCTGTCTGTCTCTGCCCCCTCTCTGTCTCTGCCCTCTCTCTGTCTCTACCCTTTGTCTATCTGTCTGCTCTCTCTCTCTGTCTCTGCCCTCCTCTCTCTGCCTCTCTCTGTCTCTACCCTTTGTCTATCTGTCTGCTCTCTCTCTTCTGTCTCTTCCCTTTCTCTCTGGCCCTCTCCCTCTGTGCCCGACCCTCCCACTCTGCCCCCCCCCCTTCCCTCTGCCCCCCATATTTTCTGCCCGCCCTCTATGCAGCCCCTCCCTCTCTGCCCCCTCCCATCTCAGCGCCCCCTCTCTGCTCTCCCTCCCTCTCCGCCTCACCTTCTCTGCCCCTCCTCTCTCTGCCTCCTCCAAATCTGCCCACCTCCCTCTCTGTCCCCCTCCTTCTCTGTTCAACCCTCCCTCTCAGCCCCCTCCCTCTCTGAAGAGTGGTGAGTATTGTGAAATATGCGTAAGTGGTGGAATATTGCGTTCGGGAAACATCCCCTCAAACTGTACCCCATCCCTCCCTCGCCCTCTCTACCCCCCCCCCTCCCTCTCTATCTGCCCCCAGCGCATTTGGGGGCTATGCTTGAGTGGATAGGGTGGGTGATGGGCTGATGGAAGCGAATGAATAATAATATTAAGGGGGGGGGGGGGGTTAGTGTGTGTGCGCGTTGAGGGGACGGGACCCAACGGTCTCCCCTTGGTCTAGTAAAATATAAAATTGAGAGTGTAAAAGGACACAGGAAGCAAAGTCTGTTAAAAGCTTGAGTTAAAAGTGTTTAGCTGCCGTTTAAAAATGTCACCTATTTCCTTCGCTCCATAGATGCTGCCTCACCCGCTCAGTTTCTCCAGCATTTTTGTTTACCCATTCAAACAAGTTCTGTTATCCCACTTTCCTCACCCACTCCCTACACATTAGGGGCAATTTTACAGAGACAAGTTAACCTACAAAGCCAATGCGTCTTTGGGATGTGGGAGGAAACCCACACGCTTGTAGGTAGAATGTGCAAATTCAACACAGACAGTGCCCGAGGACAGGATCGAACACACAGATCTCTGGCGTGTGAGGCAGCAAATCTACCAGCTGTGCCACTATATTTTGTTTTCCAACACACAAAAAAATATACGTTGATAACTTTGGTTTCTAAAAAAATGAAAATATCCAGTTTCAGTCTTAAATCTCCAAGTGATGCTATGTCCCCCTTTACAGCTACTGTATGTTTTAATTCAGTTCAAGACTATGCGGCAGTACATTGGCCATAAAGTTGCTGACTAAAAGTGCCAGAGACCCGGAATTGATCCTGAATACGGGTGCTGTCTGTATGGAGTTTGCTCCTTTCCCCTTTGATCGCATGGGTTTTCTCCGGGTGCTCTTGTTTCCTTCCACATTCCAAAGGAGCGCAGGAACCTATTTCCGACCCAACCCAAAATATAATATTTTCCTTTTGTCCAGAGATTCTGTCTGACCTCTTGAGTTACTCCAGCTCTTTGTGTCTATCTTCAGTTTAAACCAGCATCTGCAGTTCCTTCCTACATACACGATACTAAACGATAGAACTTTATTAATCCCAGGAGTGAAATTGTGTGTGTGTGTGTGTGTGTGTGTGTGGGTATATATATTATACACACATACACATATATATATATTTATATAGTTATACATTCATATATAAATATACACCATTTTGTTTTCTCGTTTATAACATTGTTTACAGAGTACTATGTTTACATATTCTGTTATGCTGCTGCAAGTAAGGATTTCATTGTTCTAACTGGGACGTGAGAGAATAAAACACTCTTGACTCTTGACTTACTCCGCTAATGTGTGGGATAGAACTAGTGTATGGGTGATCGGTGGTCGACGTGGACTCGGTGGGCCGAAGGGCTTGTTTCCACGCTGTATCTTTAAATTAAACTAAAAACCAGAGGGAGTCTAAAGAATGGTCTCCACCCGAAACGTCATCCAATTTCTTCTATCCAGAGTTGCTGGCTGCTCCATGGAGTTCCCCCGCACAATTAAAGCATGGAATAGTCTTCACCCTACCATAGTTACCCAACCAGACGCAACTAAATTTAAGGTAGCTCCTTTTTCCCCGAACCCTTTTTGCTTAAGTCCAAGTCAAGAGAGTTTTATTGTCATGTGTCCCAGATAGGACAATGAAATTATTACTTGCTGCAGCACAACAGAATATGTAAACATAATACAGAACAGCAGATAAAATGTCAATGTGTTTATATACCATAGACCATATATATACACAATAAATAAACATATAAAATGCAATAGGCTGTTATTGTTCAGTCATCCACCACCTCCAGGTGAAATTACATTTAGAGGCAACCGGACAGCAATGGCGGCCAGATCTCCCACAATACAAAGCGAGGGAGAAAGTGCCCAGCGCCGACCACGAGGGTGATTTTATTCGCGCCATTTTGTGAATCAAATAGATGATGTTTTTATGAATGGGCTTCTGTTCATGACGTCACATCTACAAGTGTAGCGAGCTGTTCTGCTATAAAGTTGCTCAAATCGCCAATGGAAGCGACACCAACACTTAGAGCAATCTTTCTTCACCTTCCCCACTAAAGACCAAAGGTAAGAAAACAATTATAACTTTGTGCCGATCTCTTCCTGTAGCTCAGATCGTGGAGCTGGGGGTCGCCAGAGGATTTGCTCCGATCGCTGGCCCCGCGGACTCTAACATCGTGAAGCCGCGGTGTGTGGAGCTTCTAGTCGCGGGGGCAACGTGCACTTTCCATCGCGGAGTCTGGGATTCCTCGCTGGAGAAGAGCTCCGACCGCCAGCCAACTATAACATCGTGTAACCCCGGTCTCCGGTAGGAAGCGACCGATTCTGATCCTCCAAGCCGTGAATGTCCCGAATCTGCTTGTGTTCAAGCCGGATTGAAATGGTGTTTAAAATACAGGATAAATGGTGTTAAATATACACAGTCCAGAAATACTGCTGCACCCGCTGAGTTACTCCAGCACTTTGTACCTGTTCACGTTCTCCACAGAAATACTGCCTGACCCGCTGAGTTACTCCAGCACTTTGTGTCTATTGAAGGCAGCAAAGGCTTGTGTTTACACAAAATTGCTGGAGGAACTCAGCGGGTGCAGCAGCATCTATGGAGCGAAGGAAATAGGTGACGTTTCGGGCCGAAACCCTTCTTCAGACTGATAGGGGATGGGGGGGGGGGGGGGGGGGGGGGAGAAAGGAAGGAAAAAGGGAGGAGGAGGAGCCCGAGGGCGGGGGGATGGGAGGAGACAGCTCGAGGGTTAAGGAATGGGAGGAGACAGCAAGGGCTAGCAAAATTGGGAGAATTCAATGTTCGTTCTAAACTCCAGTGTGTACAAGCCCAGCTGCTCCATTCTATCAGCATATGACAGTCCCGCCATCCCGGGAACTAACCTTGTAAACCTATGCGGCACTCCCTCAATAGCAAGAATGTCCTTCCTCAAATTAGGGCCACACAATACTCCAGGTGTGGTCTCATTAGGGCGCTGTGCCACTGCAGAAGGACCTCTTTGCTCCTATATTCGATTCCTCTTGTTATAAAGGCCAACATGCCATTCGCTTTCTTCACTGCCTTCTGTACCTGCATGCTTACTTTCATAGACTGATGTACAAGGACCCCCAGATCCCGTTGTACTTCCCCTTTTCCCAACTTGACGCCATTTAGATAGTAATCTGCCTTCCTGTTTTTGCTACCAAAGTGGATAACCTCACATTTATCCGCATTAAACTTCATCTGCCATGCATCTGCCCACTCCCCCAACCTGTCCAAGTCACCCTGCATTCTCATAGCATCCTCCTCACAGTTCACACTGCCATCCAGCTTTGTGTCATCTGCAAATTTGCTAATGTTACTTCATCCAAATCATTGATGTATAATGTAAATAGCTGTGGTCCTAGCACCGAGCCTTGGCGGTACCCCACTAGTCACTGCCTGCAACCCTGAAAGGGACCCGTTAATTGAATTGAATTGAATTGAATTGAATACCTTTATTGTCATTCAGACCTTACGGTCTGAACGAAATTTCGTGCCTGCAGTCATACATACAATCATACAATAATAAACAACAATAAACACAAATTAACACCACCACAGTGTATCCTCCAAGCACCTCCTCACTGTGGTGGAGGCAAAAATCTTAGGGTTACTGTCTCTTCCCTCCTCTTCTCCCTCTGCGCTGAGGCGATTCCCCCACCGGGCGATGGCACAACAGTCCCGCGGCTCACCGAACCCCCGCAACGGCCCGGGGGTGGTCGAAGCTGCCGCCCTCCAGTCCAGCGCACGCAGCCGCTGTCCCCGCGGCCTGAACCCAGGACTCAGGTCACCTGCCGCCAGAACGCCGCCCAGCCACCGTAGGGACCGTTCCAGCCCCGAGCCGGATCGCCCTCACGTGAGTACCGTTCTCCCTCAAGCGGGGCCACTCCGACGGGAGTGCCGTTCGCCCCTCGGGCTGGGCCACTTCCGACGGAGTGCCGTTCCACCCCGGTATCTTGCCACTCCGACGGAAGTGCCGTTTCCCCCTCCCCTCGGGCTGTGCCACTCCGACGGTAGTGCGTTCTCAACCCTCGGCTGGTCACTCCGACGGGAGTGCCGTTCCACACCCTCGGGCTGGGCCACTCCGACGGGAGTGCCGTTCTCCCCTCGGCTGGGTCACTCCGACGGGAGTGCCGTTCTCCCTCGGCTGGGCCACTCCGACGGGAGTGCCGTTCTCCCTCGGGCTGGGCCACTCCGACGGGAGTGCCGTTCCACCTCGGGCTGGGCCACTCCGACGGAGTGCCGTTCCTCCACTAGAGCGCAGTTGTCCGCCCCGGGCCTGGGCCCCCTCACGGGAGCGAGCTCAGGGCGATTCTGTCAGCTGCCTCAGGATTCCCGAGGTCGCCAGCATCGCCTTAGGGCCTCAGCGTATACGGAGGCAGAGAAGGGGATACGACAAAAAGGTCGTATTCCCCCGAAGGGAGAGACAGCACGCCCCGTTTCACCCCCCACCCCCACATAAACACGACCTAAAAACCAAAAACGTAACTAGACAAAACAAAAAAAACAACACAAAAAAGTAAACGCCAACGGGCTGCGGCGAGCCGCAGCCGTTTCCCAGCGCCGCCACTTCCGGATAATCCCTACTCTTTGTTTCCCTATCTGCCAACCACTTCTCCCATGTCAGCACTCTACCCCCAATACCATGTGCCCTAATTTTGCTCACTAATTTACTATTTGGGAACTTATATCTAGAAGCACTCTGGCTCTAGAATCACCTCCCAATGCACTCTACCCCCTTACACCATAACACAAAAGGGACAGGAGTAAGAGTAGGCCACATGTGTCCTCACACTGTATTTAATATGCCTATGGCCAATTTGCTCCACACCACAACTCTTCCCTTGTGCCAACTACACGTAGCTTTTCCATTCCCTATCTTTGAAAAACTGATCTATGGACCTCTATCACCAACCAATCTAACCTCCAGGTGGAGAATTCCAGTGTCACCATGTGCTCTCCTGAATGTGAACTGAACAAATTATGGTTGCAATTAACATAGTCTACTAGCAACAAATTCACTAACCTGTTACAGACAACTGTCATCCATATTGTTATGTAAGTTTAACAAATAACGAGTGGACACAGCACCGGCTTCTGGATCACTCCACTGGTCACAGGCCTCCAATGAGAAAGAACTGTGCTCCAAAAACTACCCGATTGACTCCTTTCCGCCAAGCCAATCTTAATCAATTGTGTAGTCTTGCCTTGGATTCCATGTGATCTAACCTTTCCACCTAGCCACCCTATGGCAACTTGTCAATGGTCTTCTGAAGTCCATAGAAACTGCCCTGCTCACTGGCGATCTCTAATCAGACCTATAGTCATACTGCATGGAAAGGTTTGAAGAAGGGTCTCGACCCGAAACGTGCCTATTTCCTTCGCTCCATAGATGCTGCCTCAACTGCTGATTTTCTCACACCATTTTTGTCTACTTCTGTTCGCCCCAACTACCTGTACAGATTCCTATCTACGCGAGTTCCAAACCTGCCTGTATTATTGCCACATATCCCTGTAAAATCCTGTTCCCTCTCCAAGTAACCTGTCCAAATGTTAGGTACGTTACAATACTAC